>NC_134524.1:19087535-19387701 GCF_027942865.1 Odontesthes bonariensis
TTCAGCCGTGATAGAATTACATGGGGCGTAGCTACCGACCACCACACACCTCCCTTAGATTCGTTCTATAGAACCATGAAAAGACCCGACCTCGGAGAAGGAGCTAAATAGTTATAGGAACTAAGGGAGAAAGCCCCGAGTTCCTGTATGTCCGAACACGGGAGAAAACGGCCCCGCGGATTAAAAGGTTATTAGAACTGCCAAAGGTTCCTACAGTCCGAAAGCGGCTATTGTCATTTACAGCTACTGTAACATCTATCCCGTCATCCTCTGTACATTTCAGTTCATTGATCCAAGTCGAGCCCTAATCCTTACTGGGTGTTTTTCCTAAAACACACCAATTTTCCTGCTCGTTGTAAAAACAACAGAGGTAAGACAAGACTGCTGGGCAAATTAAACCAGACACAAGTCGCCAACAGCACACAATCAGTATCTCGGCCCCATCTAAACAAAACCTCCCAAGTCACATTCCAAGCAAACCTCACGACAAGCACGCCCAGAATGGCCACAATGGTGTAGAAGGCCCTTAGCTTCAATTGGTCAACCCCGTCCCTGCCCGTGCCCTGTTCCCCTGGGCCTGGACGAATGAGAACACAGAGAACAGAAAGACTGCAGAATGAGATGACTGTTAAGGTTGATGTCAGGAGGCATAAATCCACTATGAAAAAAAAGGCTGTCATCATCATCAAACCCATCCCCACAAAGCTAAGCAGCCAGGCACAGCCGATGCTGATGTTTCTGATTCTGGCCCCTCTTTCGTTTCTCAGGCTCAGGTAGGTGATGGGATGGACAGCCGCCAGGTAGCGCTCCACACAGGTCAGGATGTGAAAGAATATTTGTCCATACCAGTTGAGGGATGTAAAAAATCCCGCCACAAATAATAGATTTAAATCGTATCTGCAGATCCCAGCTAAGTTGAGGATATACCCAAACACGCCCAACAGCTCCATGACGACCATGTGGTAGGTGAAGCAGTCAGAGTGGCTTATCGTTGATGAGGAGTGTTTTTGCAGCAATTGTTGGAGCCCATGATAGAGGATGAAGCTGCACAGAGGGAGGAGGAGGAGGGTGGTGGCGATGTCGAGTGACATGAAGATAAAAGAGCTTGGTCTGGTAATGAGGCAAAATGTGTATAAGGATAAGGAAGAGTTGGCTGATGATGGGTGTGAAGGTGAGAGGGAGTCGTTGGAAGATGAGGAGTTTACCGACATATCTGGAAAAGAAGACAGTGTTTGTTACATGTGTTCGCTTTAAAAAGCGGATCTGTACTCCGATTTAAACTAAAGAAAAGACTCTTGATGATTACAAGCAAAAATAAATTATTTAATTCATGCATTGTAAATAACACCCTCCAATATTGACCAGAGGTAATGATTCAATACCGACAATAATCTACATGGCCACCCTCAGTCAGAAAACTTTGTAATCATCCTAACTTTAAAGTTAAATTGCATATCTATTCTCTTTACACATGAAGGGAAAATGTATGAAACAGATACATACATTATCAAACAGATACCAAGAACACGTGATATTTTTTCTAGAATTTGGATCAGTTTATCCATTTTCTTTTCTGGCGTTATCTAACTCAGGGTCGTGGGAGGGCTGGAGTCGGCTGTCTTCAAGCAAAAGGGAAGGTACAGTCTGCCCTTGCAGAAGTTTTAGTAAACCATGTTAATCTGTGTATCATAAATGATGAGCCTGGAATTGTTTAAGCAATGAAAACAAAAGTATTGATTTAAATTTGAGAAAGAATAGATAATGCCTCCTTTGGACTGAGTAAACATTCGGTTTCTATCTGTTTAGTCATTTAATCATTCATTCCATAATTTGTATCATTGTCAAGCAAATTTATTTCAGTTATGGCCGAGCAAACAATGAAGATCTTAATTTGATAACAGGCATTCGCTGGGAAAACAATTCGCAGATTAAGAATATTTTTTCTTCTTTCTTTTCAAACCGTGAACAGCACACATGTCGATTTATATTAGTTTCAAAGGACACCCACCTTGCCAATAGTATTGACTCCTGACCATCCTCCTGCAGCCGTGATCGTTGATAAATGAAACATGACCCAATTCCAGGACTTATATGTACGATTTGGAGCAGATATCATTTACGTAAAACATCAGTGTGTATATTTGTGTGTTTGTTTGCATGCGGCAAAACAAATTCAAACTTTGTCATATGCATGGGTTCTCTCCGGGTACTCCTCCCACCATCCAAAAAAAACCAAAACACTCATGTCAGGTTAATTAGTGTCTCTACATTGTCCCCAGGAGTGGCTGTGTGTCTGGTTTGTCTCTGTGTGGTCCTGTGATGGTCCAGGGTGTACGCCGCCTCTCGCCCAATGATAGCTGGGGTAGACTCCAGCCCCCCCCGACCCTAAATTGGATTAAGCGGGTATAGAAAATGGATTGGTGGATATATATACACTTTTTTTTTTTTTTTTTTTTTTAAGGTTAATTTTACAAGGCAAATTTTATCTTTATTTTATTGAAACGGACGTGAATTTAAACTTAAACTTTATTTAAGGTTATGGTTAGATGTTAAAGGTGATATATTTTTGTAACTATTTGACCCAACTTTCTGAGGTCTTATTGAGGTGTATGAGACAGGTTTGGTCAAAATCAGAACCTGTTGGTTTAAGAACAGGTGCCTTATATCGCAGCCCTGTTTTGGCACATCTACATTAACAGTGTGATTTCAGGGTAGAGACTTAGCAAGTGCTCAACCTTACTCTTTTGGAGAGGTCACAGCAGCTACTCAAGCCCCCCAATTTAACATGTTCTTGTTCAAATATTTTTTTTAAATGACACCTACCTTGTCAGTTGTGGGTTTTTCTTTTACCTTTTTCCTGCATTATTGTCACACAGGCTGCTGCAAACCGATTCCTCGTCCACATTAGAGTTCTTAACAACACCAGTGTGGTGGGCTTTGCTCTCTTCTTTTCACAAGATCAGTTTCTGCAAATGTTCCGATTGCTCCTCGTGCTCCGAGATCATTACCAATCAGCACAGTCGTCTACAATTATACCATGCAAATCATTACATTTGTCCATCACAATCAACATCTCTCAGAATTCAAATGCAACATTTACATAAGCAATGACTGAAGTGCATTTAAATTAATACTGTAAAGCCATTTACCTCAAAGCGTCAGTCCTTCTTATCTTATTCAATTAATTTGTTCATAAGTTAGTCACGAACTGATCATAAGTCAGCACTGAAGACTGTTCCGTTTCAGGTTGTTGTTTTTCTTTTTAATTCCACATGTATGAAAACTTCTGAATAATTAGGTTTTGTTTGTCGTTTTTCTTTTTTATGGGGACAAGCTTGTAGTACTCAAAGCTGGACAGCAGATGTCAGTAGTATTTTGTTTATTGTGTTTTACTACTGTCTGTTATGTTATTCCTTATTGAAATTATAGTTATTCTTAGTTATAACTTGTTTTTTGTTTGAAATCAAAAGGAAAGAGTATAAGCTGTATATTACCTCATCAATGATGTTTCCTGGGGTCACTGGGTGTTTCAGGTCTTTCATCATCATACACCCTCACCCAGGCGACCCAGTTGGGGGTGATCAAGCCCCAACTCGTGCCCAGACAAAGCTACCCAACCCTCTCTGGAGTAGAGCCGCGGGTTGGGTAGCCACCTTGATGCAACCTCTGCTGCCTCAGTGACCAGCTTGGTTGCTTTGCACTTACGCCTGTGATGCCCAGCTTGTTGTAGGCCCTGTAGAGGGACTGGCAATCTCTGCACCCCACCTCTATGGGTTCACATCTCGCCATCACTTTCAGGTCTTGGTCGTGGTGCCAGCGGTAGCACCCCTCAGACAGGGCTTTTGGGCAGCTGCTGAGAATATGCTCAAGTCCCTCTCTCTGAGCACAGCTGGCACGCTGGTGACTCCACTTTGCCCCTAGCAGAACAGATTGGATGGGCTTGGTAGTACATCGTAGACAGCCTGGATGAGGACTTTGATGCGGTGGGGCTCAGCCTTCCAAAGCTCAGCCCACGAGAACTTACGATCCACCACTTGTTTCCATCTTGTCCAGGCTCCCACATCGCTACCACCCTGCTTTCTCGCTCTTCTTCAAGTGACGCATGCACCTCCTCCTGGATGATCAACCTCCTGGCTTTCCCCTGTGCCTTGTCATAGGGAGGTGGTGTACTAGTGCCTCAGCCTTGACTCAGCAGTGCTGACTGCCTCTGCTGCCTTCCACTTTCAGCCTGTCCTGACTTAAATCCCTGCCTGAGACACTTTTGGGTCAGCGGATTCCTGGTACTGCACTACCATCCTTTTCCGGGCCACCCTGAACTCTTCATTCAGGCTGCTGAGGGGTAGCTTAAGTTTGTTTCTCTGTCCATACGGAACGATGCTGCTTCGGCTCAGAGATAGCCCCAGACACTTCCTCGTAAACCTGCTCACTCTCCTCTCAAAGCCCTCGACTGTAGAGACCGGGAACTCTTAGTAACCTAAATGTTTTTAGTTACTTATTGGAATATGAAAATAATCATCTGATAAAAATAAATACTCATCTCTAGCTCGTCTTTGCTCTTTTCCCCATCTCCAAATACAATAAAAGTCAATCAACAGGCCAAAGTAAATGTGCCCGCTCATGAAAATAAAAACAAACGTGAAAATGAAATATTATTTTTAGTCATATTTGCTTATTTTTTTTCCTTTTTCCTTTTCTCCATTTGTCTTCCCGATCTTTTACAAACACTGTGTATTCCTTTTTGAGGCACTCGCATTATTACATAGCTAATAACTTCATTATTCTTTATCAAAGAACACCATGTCTGGTTCAGCATGAGAAAACTTCCACTCCCTCTCATGCACATACAGATCCACGGGGGGAGTTTCCTGTTTAACAGAGCAAAGGCAGAATGGGAGGAGTGAGGAGGAAGAGGAGGGGGGAGAATAGGGAGGAGAGGAGAGAAGGAATGTCCGAGCTGAGGCATTGTGTTTGGTTATCGCACCACCAGAGAGAGAAAGGAGGAGTGACTCTGCTGGGAAGTAAAAACTCACTCTGAGGGAGGTGTGACTCGCTTACTCAGCCGTCGACAGACACACAGCGGCTCTGCCATGTGTGCATTGAAAGTGCTGAGCTAGGCCGACTGATGACAGCAGGTTTTTACCTCAGAAAGAGAAGCATTGCCTGGAAGTCAGCTGAATCTAAGTCCTGGGAATTTTTTTATTCCTGACCCTCCGACATAAAGATCAACGGATTGGACTCTGGATCACAGCGAGGCTTGGAATAATTACTGACTGATCTGAAGCCACAACACCTGCTTTCAAATCTGAAATTTGAAACTTTTTTGAAGGATTGGAAGCCTAACTGATGGGTTTGAAATAAAAAGAAGCCTTAGGCTACTGTCTCACAGGTTCGGCGCCTAACTGACCGACTTGAAACCTGATTGGTTTAGTCTGCTGGGGATCCTAATTGACTATAAGTTCGTCTGATCAGCAGCTCGGAGGCTCAGTTTCATGACTGATCGATTCAAAGAGCTAATTTGTCAGGATGAGCGGAGCAGGGGACGTAGTGTGTGAAGGATGGCTGCGGAAATCACCACCAGAGAAAAAGCTGCGGCGCTATGTGAGTAATTTTCTTTTAAAAGCACATGTGCTACAAAGATGATACATATTATTCAGGCCATTATCCGTGTGTACTTTGGCAATTAAAGTCATCACCACTTGTGCAAACACACACCAGCAGGAGGGCTGACTGTTCATAGATGCTCTCCTGAGTATCCTTTTGATTAAGTTTGAAGATTACCACTGTGCATCATCACTATTGACACAAGGAGTCACTCCCTAAAGTTGTACAGTCCTGATTATAAAACAATAAAGCATTCAGCAGAGCACAGCTGCTGGAGAAAAAGTAACCCCGTGGTTTCAGGTTGACTTTGGCTTGTCAGATTAGGACTCTATAAAATAGCTAATAAACGACTCAATTTTCCTGCATTTGATATTTAATTATTAATGTTGTGGGGGTCAGGAACAACTGTTTCTAAACCACAAAAATGTTAATGCATCTTTCAAATGCCAGATATTTGGAATTGTTTCGTTTAACACATTTTTCCCTCTTCCAATAGGTGCACTGGACGGATAGACAGTTAAATAAATAAAAAAAGCAACAACCTTAATTAAAAATCAACACAAGGCTGTTTGTCCAATAGCACCTCAGCTTGCTTTCCAGTGCAGCGGCTTAGTTACACACACATGCACACGCACACGCACACCACATTTCTTGCATGCCTTGCCAGTGAGTTGAGCTAATCTCATCTTTCCTTTCCATATTTTCTCTTAATCTTCCCAGTTGCACTGAAAACTTTGCTCCATCTATAGTTCTGTTTTTTTTCTTTCCCTACCAGACCTCTCGGTCCCTTTCTCTTTCATTCATTGTACTTTCTCTTCCTCTTCAATCGTCATATGCTTTCCTTCCTCAGAAGGGTATGTGTGTGTAAGTAAACTGAAGGAGGAATAAACGGGGCAGTGGAAACATTTCTTTGAGAGACGTGAAAAGAACTTGGCCACCACACTTGGTGTCAACATCTGAGAGAGGGTTAGTCACTGACAATATGGAAACAAAGTTAGCCTAAATGTCTTGATAAGGTTCAGTCAAACTGCCTCAAGTTTAATATGCCCAACCTTGGCGGTCGTCATTACCCATGATCCATCTCAGCTGACATCAGTGAATTAAATACGTTCCCTGAAGGGAAGGTTTTTAAGAGATTTCAAAGATGATTTGCTTGTGTCTCACTCTCTCATCCATCAGTTATAAAAAGGTAAATTCTCTAACAGATGAAAGTGAAGAGGGGTTCAAACGAAGGGCCCGCTGTTGAGACTGTAAATACTTTCAATCATGATGGTATATACAGCCAAGTGTATACATGCACCGTCTGGCCAGCTGTGTTTCTATTGTCAACTCGCACTCATAAACACACACACACACAAAGGGGCCTATAATGGCAGCAGCAGACTGCACGTGTTCACGTTAAGCATTTGGATATAGTTCACGGAGTGTACCTCACCATACACTCCCTGCTCTGTTAAAGGGTGTGTGTGTGTTATGTAATAAACTAATCGTTCTCAGCTGGGCCTGCTTGGAAGAGGGGGGGGGCCTCCCCGAAGATTTAGAACATTTGGAAACACACACACACACACACAGATGGAGCAGAACCATGGACAATGATGTCAATTCTGTAACCTTGAGTACAATAACAGGTCAAACACGGTTAGAGACGAGCAGGATCTGCAAAGGTCTGTCACATGTACAGTTTGGCTACGTCTTGGGGTCATGTTTTCCATCAGAGTAATGCCGCACTGCACTGCACTGCAGGCTACAAGTTGATTATTTTGGCCTCCCACTTTAAAAAGAAAAACTTCATTGGACTCTTGAACCTTAAGCTTCTCAAGCAGATTTAATTCAGCACAACTGCACAAAGAAGCAGATGCTCTGGCAACATTCAGTGTGGCAGCTTATGCAGAATTGAAAAATACTTAATCAATGGCTAATTGAAACTTTTAACATGATTCTGAACAATATTCCCAGTAAACTGGAGGCGAGACAGACTCTCGTCTGCCATTTATCTTCTTTTTTTTTGCCTCTAGATATACTTAAGTTCTGCTGGTGTTAAAGAGGTTCATAAGTTGCCTGCCACTAGCAAACCAGGCTCTCAAACATGGTGACTGTATATATTTTGTGTCAAGAGTTGTATAAATCATCAAAAATCCTTAGCGTGGAAACTTGTGCCCCCTGATCTTGAAGCAATGCAACAAAACAAAAGCAGTTGACTTGGTGGGAACAATTTGACTATTTTCAACAGAAATTATCTAAAAATAGATGGACAATCATTGTGCCATAAATCTTAAATGTATTGTAATGACACGGAAAGAAAAAGTGAACCAGGCTTTGAAAATAGTTGTGAAAGTTCCCAGTTCCATCTGGGTTATACATGGGCAGCTCAAGAGCAAAGAGATTAGCTCTCAGTGTTTACAGTGATTGCCAGCCAACTGAAAGCGTTGCGAGGTCAAACGTGAGCAGTGACTAAAGCCTATGGAATAATTGTAGTAAATAAGGGACTGACCGGCGGGAAATTTGTTATTCAGGTCTGGCGTTAATTTTGGTTTTGAGGCGGGAAGAAGGAAGTGTTATTTTAGAACCATTGTGCCCGTTTCCCGCAAGGGGTCGAAGGTCACAGGAGGAAACAACAAAATGTAAGGAGTGAGAGACTGTCGCAGGAAGCGAGATGGTTATTACTTTTCAATGCACAGCTCAAACTGATATTGCACTTTGTAACAAGCTGCATGCAAAACCTCAATTTTTAGGCTAAAAGCTGTTCCTCATCCTGCCACTAGAGGGCTATTTCGGTTTTTCTTAATCGTCGGCGTAAAATGCAATTAGAGTAAATCCTTGTTGTTAATTTCTCATTTCAAGCTCAGCTCCAGTCAGACTATTTTTGGGTTTTCTTTCTTGAACAAAGACGGTGACAAGAAAACCAAAACTCAAAAATGAAGAAATGAAATAAAGAAGTTCTAGGTTCCTGTTTTCCATACATTCCTGTTGAAGCCCGATTTTCTTTTGTTTTCTGTCGTTTCTCTGAAATAATCGATGTTTTTTAATTGTCTTCTTTTAAGACAACATATTTAATATACCCGAGTACAGTCTCGTCTCATCTGTGATAGAGAACAGAAACACATGCCTTATGAAGACAACATAACCAACCTGTTTGCTGCCCTCATCTATTCTCTAGTGAGTTCCACAAGGCAAAAATATACTTGCAAGGACAAAAAAATAAATAAATAAGCACAAAACAAAATAAATAAAACGCATTAAAACTGTAGAAGACGATACAAACACCAACCTCTATATAAGAGGTTGTGCAACAAAACGTCATCTTCTTACAAGTACATAAAAATGAAAGAATTTAATTCAACTTCTTTTTGGACCATTGTCAAAGCTTTGACCATTTTTGTTAACATTCAGGCACATATGGACAAATCCGTTGCTCGTGTTGTCTTTCACACAAATACCATAGCTCATTTTGCCATTTTCTTCAATCATGGAATCTGTGGCCCCGCTGCCACAGAATCTGGCAACATTGACCGCTTACTTGCCCCTTATTGGGCAGGAACATCGGTTAATCCTGTCTGATTAAACTACATCATCTTCTACAACATCAGTCCCCCCTTTCACCTCTTTTTGGAACATTATCCAGAACAATATAAATGGTATACTAAAAGAAGCTACAGACATGCAGCTGCTTTGGGGTCGGTGTAATAAGCTATTGCTAAACAATCTGATGGCTAAAGCTTGCCAATGCTTGCCACAGACAATGAGGTACTGAATAGGTGATCTAAGATCTGGCAACACAAATATCTTCAAGCCAAGGAAAATGTTAATACACTATTCAAATAAAGCACATGTACATGTAATTTACATTGTACATTTTCTTAACATTAACATCTTATATTTTCTTGAGTTAACATTCAAGGCTACTAAGCCACACCTACTCAGGATTCCATGGTAAACTATTCGTTCTCCTTCTAAAGATACATCCTGTTACTGAAGGGAATTTTTTGCGATTCAGACTGGTAGTTTCATGCAAGCTTAACTAGTTGAGAGACTAGCATTGACTTGCTAATTTGACCAATAACTGGATAGAATTAACGGACCTAGCTATGTTTTCAAAGCATCCCGAAGACAGTTTTAAAGCCCCAACTTCATTTGGGTTATCATTTCAGAATCAAGTTTATTGCCAAGTAGGTTTGCACTTACAAGAAATTTGACGGTGTGGTTGGTGCAGAGTATTAAGGATAGACAATATGGATATATATTTACAGAATATCCCTCCCTGTTTCACATCAAACGCCATCTTTTGGGAGCACATGCTCTGCTTGACACCAAAACTGCACAAAATCCATTCAACTCTGCAACTTAAAAAGCAAACACTCACTGGAATCCCTTGAGGGTCTGTTAAAGAACAAGCCAAATGACTGATGACAAAATAATACACAAGAGAACTGAGTAAAATGTATTGTTTATTCTATCGACAAATGACAGCCATAAACTCACAAATTAAGTATGCTTGCAACTAGAGTTCGCTGATCAACAAATATTTCGGCCAACCTCCCTTGAACGACCTCTGAATAAGTCTCATAGACTTCCAGGCATTTCAGTCCACCAATTTCTGTGCCGAAATATCCAGCTTTGAGATCTTATTTCCACATAATTATGGAGACATGTTCAACATCACCTCCAGAACAGTGCATGTGGGCTGTGACAACTATTTGTTGAAAGAACAGATTCTATAGAAAACATTACACTTTTTGAGTGGGAGTCTACTGGAGCCGGATATATCTTTGACCCAGAGCTTTGTATTTTATATTGACAAACGCTTTTTAATTCAGAAATCACAACTCATCACAACTTTAAAACAAGCTGAAAAGGTTCTCTAACTTGGGAGGGACTATGTGATGATCGACTTTTTAAAAATAACCGTCAAAAAAAAAGTTTCTTAAATTAGAAAGTGAAGAAAAATATTTTCATACGCTCTGCGGTCACCCTGCTGCTTTCATCTGGCCAACAGCCTGAAGACAACAGATCATCAAACAGACCCAGGGGGACAGAGAATAAACACACACTTCCATTGCCATCTCTTACCAGCATTTCCTGTTCAGCTACTTCCTCTTCCTGTCTGTGTTTGGAAAGAGAAAGAGGGGGAAACCTGCGGTAGAGCACTTAATTGCTGCACACTTTGATTGTACTCACACACGCACAAGCACACCCATAGAGGCTCAAGCAGGCCTGTGGAGTCCCGTTAGTTGTGTTGGGAAACACTATTCTGTAAGGATCAGGAGGGACAAAGGACACAGCTTAGCCCCAGTGTTGCCAGTCGCTCTTCTAGACAAGTTGTTTCTTTTGACAAAGTTGTGAAGCAACATTCTCTGATTCCAAGATACAGAAAAGCTGAAAGTGTCTGCGCACATGCTGTCATCAAATTAAAAGCCTGTTCCACGCTCTGCTTCACACCTTTAAATAACAATGATGCGTCTTTTGCACTCTTCCTACACACTAACACTCCAAACACTTTGAAATACGAGTGGCATCTGTGGATCACTGATGGGAGGTAGCCTCCACCCATAATGCTTGCTGCTCGATGGCAGGAACAGGAATGCAGTGTCAAACATTTAGTAGCTCACTGAATGTTCTTCTAATGTTTAGCCAACGTTCATGTTCACTGGAGTGTGAAACCTTCGACATGGGAGAGAAACAATGGCAATGTGTGGGAGGAAAATATTAAAAACGTGACTTCAACTGGCCTCACAGTACAATCTGGCTGTCAATAACCCATTTACTGGACAAATGTGTCCTGAAGAAGGACATAAGTCCAAAGGGAAAGTCTCCAAATGGGTTGGAGAGGGGATTTGGTGGGCTGAGGGCTATTTTCTTTTTATTCACGTTTCCATAATAACTGTGACCATCTGTCCAGGCGTGGAAGAGACGGTGGTTTGTGCTGCGAAGTGGCCGACTGAGTGGCGAACCTGATGTCCTGCAGTACTACAAGAACCAGCAATCACGCCGGCCAATCAGGACCATCAACCTGAATCTCTGTGAACAGGTAAATTTCAAGGACTGCTTAAAAAGTCAGGTTAGGAGCACAGAGTATAAATACTTGCCAAGAAACGCTGTAACAAACCCCTCCTGTCCTGCAGGTGGATGCCGGTCTGTCGTTCACAAAGAAGGAGCTGGAGAGCAGCTTTGTTTTCGACCTGAGGACGGAGGAGAGGACCTGGTACCTGGTGGCAGAGTCCGAGGAGGACATGAACCGCTGGGTGACGTCCATCTGCCTGCTCTGTGGCTTCAACCCCACCGATGAAAGTACGACAAGGATAAGTCGACAGATCGAAAGTATTCCGTGTAACAAACTTGCTTTGCATTTGAAATGGTGAGGTGTGTGTGGGGGTTGTAGTTGAGTCAGTGTGAAAAGTAGTAGGAGGAGAAGGGAACATGCAGAGAAAAGGATGGACTTAAAGGCTCTTGAGATTGACAGTCAATGACTGTTGTATGTATATATGTAAAAAAAAAAAAAAAAAGAACACGGCATGATATCTACACCTATTTAAACTGTTGTTTTTGTATAAAACTCTTACTTTATGTTTATGCATTTGGCAGTAGCTTTTATCCAAAGCAACTTACAAATGAGGATAATATAACATTACTGCTGACGCCAATGCTAACAATAAGAAAACCACTAGGCTGGCTCTGTCAGAGGTGACAGGGATGTGGAAATAGAGTGCAGGTATAGAGGGACGTACAGAAAAAGAAATGCAGCAGAGGGGGTAGGGAAGTACAGGGTAAGTGCTAGGATAGGATATGCTCTCTGAAGAGCTGGGTCTTCAACAGTTTCTTGAAGATGGACCTGTTCTTGTAGAGCTCCACCATCGTGGAACGACACATGAAATACCAAACCACTTTAATACCAAAACAAAAAAAAGAGCCCTTCGATAACTCAAGCACCGTTTATCGTAGCTGTGTTTTCCCTTAAGATCCTCTTATAGCACATTTAAACTTTTATTCATAAAGTATTCAAACACCAGTACTCCCAAACGTCATTAGAAGAATGTGCTTATCTTTAATGAATAATAGATGCGGTCCCTACCAAACCTTCCTAATGCACTACCACTTATAATTCACGCCCCTCATCTATAAATCCTAACTCAACTGTAACGAAGGCACCTACCTCGTGATTTCCCCTCATGATGGTCAGAATTAGCCAACAAAGTGAAAAAAAACTTTTCGGAAGACAAAATCATGATGGTGACGGAAGAAAACGTGTGTTTGTGACCTCCTGCTCATGAAACTATTGGAGCACAGTGATTAGCTGAAAAATGAATGATATGCTAGAAGTATTAAAAAAATAATAATATTGAGTATAGATAACTGAACAGCTATCTAACGCTTTCATTATTCACAAATCAAGTTGCACCTTGAGGAAGCTAACTGAATAACTAGCAGGATCCTGTAGCATTCAGAGCACAAAACATCACAATTTTTATTATCTTCTTATTTAATCTAAAAATGTAATCAAATCCAAAAAAACTATCCCACTTACTTTTACAAATATAATACTGTTTGTTTGATCCTGTCAGATATATATTAGGATTGGGATTTTCTTTTTCTCAAAACATCTATAAAATATCTAATAATTTCATTAAAAAAAAACGTTACAAAAAAACGCTAATAAACCTGGATGGGAATCCTAAACTGGCCATCAATGACTCTCTAAAGACAGATGTAGCAAACCACAATATCTGTGTGTCTGATAATCTCACATACTTGAAGTCAATATTGTTTCATTTAAGATAACTGCATTCTATTAATTCATTTGTCGGAATATAAAGTCTTAATAAACCGATGGATGTCGATTCAGGTTGGAAGAAAATGTGAAATACAAGTCCTCTGCAAGGACTCAAACATTTTTTTTTTTTTTTTTTTAAACGCCTGCTTAAAGATATTCGACTTCCTTTTTTTTCTATCCCTATAGTTCCAGATAGACATTCCAGCTCCAGCTCCAGCTCCGCCTCAACAACCAGTGGCACCCCCACCATCTCCACTGTGACGGGGTCGGTCCCACCCCCGTACGACCCGGTGAGTGTGCGGCACCTGGAGCATGACAGCAGCGCGGAAGACGATTACCTGTGGTTATCAAACTGCCAGAGTCACACCAGGTAAGCAAACGCACACAAAAAACTGCAACAAGACAAACAAAAAATAAAGAAACACTCAAAAATGTTCACAGGTGTTTTTTAACTAACTAGCAGACAAACACACCGTCTTGATTAAATCTCCTTACATGGATTGCTTTTCACTCTTCTTGTAATTTCTAAAAGAAACTATTTCCCAATCTCTTTAAGCATGTAGTTCTGTCATTTTAGGTGTCGGAAAAATGGGTGTGAGAGCAAATATATGATAAAAAGATAAATACCAGATGTGCAAAATTTGGTGAAAGCTTCTCATGCGATTTCCCACTACTAAAACGCAATAATAGTCAAATGAATAAGCCTAGATATGTTCTAAAAGAGCTTGTGACTCGTGAATTTGGTTTAAAACAAACTATTTCTGAGCAGCATTAATGTTTTGTAAACAAAAGGAACTATCCGCGGATAAATCAACGAACAGAGTTACAGGTTTAGACGTGTGGAACCTCGGGGAGGGGATTAGAGGTTTATCTTGGATAACACCCACAGATTTCTAAAAAGGGCAGCCTTCACAAAACTCCACGGGACCTTACATAAGAACACCACAAGAAATGTCCATTGTCTCCTCTGATAGAGAGATCCTGAGCTCTATGATTAATTTGGTTGCATTTGTAACAAAACCACGTGAGAAGATATTTGAACAGTAACTGTTCAGTTTTAATTAGAACTCCTTCCTTCCTTGCAAAAGGTAGAAACGTTGTGTTTTTATTGCATTTAGGATATCCCTTTAAATCCTAATATAACTCCTATTTTCTTGTCTGTCTTTCTGTCTGTCTCCAGGCCTCCTTTAGGTTCCTCCACCTCTCTTGAAACAGACTACAATGACAACCTTTACCCTCTTCCCTCTGCCACCTCCTCTTCATCTTCCTCCTCCTCCTCTCCTTCCCTCCCTCCTAGCAGCCTCCCACCTTTGTCCTCCTCTAGTTTTAGGACAGCCCCTTGGACAGTCGCTGCGATGACAAGCCCCCTCAGCCAGTCTCTGGATGCCAGCACGACGCCCGACTTCCAGAAACGAGCTGGCAGATCTCGCTGCCACCCCTCTCCTCATCCCAGAAAGCACTCTTTAGATTTCCACCTGCGTCCCATGGCCATACCTCTCAGTGACGACGCGCACTCCAGCGTGCACCCAGGTGCACAATCGCACACCACCAGCGGTTACCAGATCCCCCGTCTGGCATCCACTCCACAACCGCCCCTCCCTCGCCGCCCATCTTCCACCCCCAGTGTGGACTCCCTAACCCAGGCAGAGCTCCACACATCAACTCCTCCTCCTCGGCCACCCAAGCCCGCTGCCCTGGCAGCCCATGGAGAGGGCTGGGGCATGGGGCCCGCAACCCTACCCCGAACCAACTCAGAGCCAGAGCGGAGGGATGAATGCATGAGTAGAGAAGAGCTCCTTTCAAGGAGAAACACAATCACTACCCTGGGATGCACGGTGACCAGTAAGAAAACAACACCATCCTGATTTTTATAATTCCAGGAGATTTACTCGTTTGTTTTCTCACCGAGAGTCAGACATGCAGACTATTCGAAATGGATGTACTTTATTTTTTTTGTAATTCTCTGTTTATTTTTTTTATCTCGTCTTGTTGGTCTGAAAGTACTGAAAGAAAAAAGGGAGGATCTAACCGAGAACTGTGAAAACATACTCACATAGGGCAGCAGCTTGTCAAAAACAACACAGCCCCTCTGGAATGGATCATGCCCGGCTTTAGTGTCTATATTACTGCCAATCAGACTCAGTTCACAAAAATGGACATTTTTAATATCAGCAATAAGACTTGTGATTTTGACCATATTTCTAGTGTAAAGTAGGGTAACGTCTGTACAACATTTTCTAACAGTAAACCTACCAGTGGCTGAAACCCAAAGAAGAGAAAGAATGAAAAGAATGAAGTTGGATAAGAAAAAAAAAAAGCTTAACTGGAACTTGAATCTTTTTTCTAAATCTGTGACCCCTGCCTCCCCCTCAAGCCCTTTTAAGAGGACCGTGCTGTTGTTCATATTAATGACATTTGCGGCCGACGTCTCTTCTTCCCTTAGAAATGAGAAAGGGTTAGGAGGCTGCATCCATCTTTTATGATCTATGATCAGATGTCACTCCACTCAGTCAACAGTCACATAACATAAGATGCTCGTTAGCAAGTCTTAGGCTAGAAACTCGTTGATAAAAAGGATGGATCCTCATTTCTCTTTATATAACCAGTCTCCAAATCAGACTTGCAGTTGAAACCGAGCCTTTACACAGCGATTTGTTTGAGTTACGTTTGTGTCCACATGGGGGTTTCCAAGTCCAATCTCCACTATCACTTTAGCTTTATCTTGGTTTCTAACAGAGAATTTAAGCCACTGAATGCTTCCCCCAGCAGGTTCATTGAAGTGTTATTGCAGAAAACAGCCAACCGTTGCCATGCCTGCAAGTTGGTGACCTTTAAAAAGCTTTTCCTCACATTTTAAAACATGGAACTTTACCACATTAGGTCGTTTAAATGTCTGTTCCAAACAAAGCCATCATGCAGTCAGTTGACATCATCAAGCTCAGTACCGTCTGTGGGGTCTGTAACTGCATGTTGTTTCAATTCAAGTATATAGGTTACACATGGGCAAAGAGGCAGAGGAATATGGAACTATTTCAGAAGTATCAGAGGGATTTCATGTCGTCTTTTTAATACTTAATCGCTGTGGCTGCATCATCAGCAGGTGCTTAGTGTTTCTTGGCACCTCAAAGGAGATCAGAGCCCAACGGTTAAGAGGCTTCACTGCGCTGAAGTGGCAGAGTTGATGGATTATCCCCCTACAGCTGAAACATTCGGTGCTTGTTTGTGCCATAACTTGTTTAGCATTAGAGTCATTAATGAGATGAGACCTTTGCCCCGCAGTCGCACAAAGACGTCTTTCAGCAGAAACTCTTTAAAAGTCCAGAGTAAAATTTCCTTGATGGAGGCACAGCGAGAGACTAAGATTAAGAAGGTGTTTACAGTTCAATTGTCTTTCCTTGAACATGTTCAGGCATGATATTTCAGGCACAGATATTTGCCTCTGCCAAACTCTCTGCCCATCGACATTCAGATCTGGTCAAGCTCCGTTTGGCTTTTACAAAAGAATTAAACGTGAGTGGAGGCCCGCGAAATGCACAGAGGTCTGCAAGTTGTCATTAGTTTTGTTTTCCTTCTCTGACATATGTGTACTTAGAGGTAACCAAGGAGAGGGATGTCACATTCTTCTGGAGAGAGCTAAGAAGACAGAAACAAATGTGGACCTCCTGTGATTTAAAGTGAGGGCTGAGCTCGGGATAGTTTACATCTCTGCGCTCTGTGTTTCAGGTTGTGAGTCTTTTCACATTCCTCGGTCTCTGTCCGAGAGAGCGAGCTTGTTTGAGTTCAGCGAGAGCTTCAACAGCTACTTTGTAAGTTTTTTTTTAGTTTTTTTTTTTAATAACACTTATATAATCTCCCTCATTTCATCATTTATCTTTAAAATTATAAAGACTTGTTTTTTTTCCCCTCTCCAAGATCAATAAAGGCATGGTACCTCTGGGTAGTGTTTGTTCTGAGGATGATGATGTGGGTGAAAACTATGTACCGATGAGCGCTGCCACCACTGAGCCTCCAGTTGCACCAAAGTGAGTAAAAAGGAATTCAATGCATGAAAAGCTCAGATTTAACAATTTTTAAACCAATCAGTTTTGTTTCGATTAAAGTTAATGCTGGCAGTGTATACCAGATATTACACTCTGCCGAGACAGAAAAGTTTGTTCATGTCATTTGTTTATTCTTCTTCTCTTGTAAGACATTAAGTTGTGCTGGACTCAAGCTAACCACTGCTGGATGGAAATTTTCTAAGTAAATTTGAATATTTCCTCTCCAGGGTGCTTCCCAGTGATCCCTCCGACCAGCCTCAAGACGGCAACTACGTCCCCATGACCCCTCTGACTTCTTCCCTTCCCACTCACCTCATCCCTGTGACGAGCAACCTGGCATTGTTGGGGAGGCAAGTGCCACCACCTGCCCACATGGGATTCCGCAAATCGCCGCGAACTCCAGCTGTTACCCTCACCCCGCCGCTCCGGAGGAACACCAGCGGAGGGGAAGCCAAAGCCAAAGCCATGCCCCCTCCAATCCACCGCAACCTGAAACCACAACGGAAGGGTAAGAGGGAGCTGCACCTAAACTTTATACATATGAGAAATGCAATAAAGAGTGCATCATGCCGGTAAAAGACAGAACTGAAGACAAGAAAACGATGGATTTTGTGAATCAATTGCATCTTGTTTTGATATCCAATCCATTCACTGCGGCTGCATCTTTAATCAGCTGCAGCAAATTTTATCAAATTTTTGAGAGTGATCTTGAATTACTTAAAAAGAACATATAACGAAGGGTAATCAAACCGATCCAACAAACTTTCTGCCCAAAGAATAAGTCAAAGAATATTTTTGTCCAGTAGCCGTTGATTTGCTGCGAGAGCACAGATTGATGCTTTCTGATGTTTTACAGGGGTTTGTGCCAAGCAGCCTGCGGACAAAAACGACGGCCACACAGCCGGCGACCCCAAGCATAAAACAAAAGGTACGAACCATAAATGAAAGTGAGCGTCACTGTCTGACACCATGGAGTGAAGACAAAAACCAGGCAGCAGATCTTAAAGCATGATCATTTCTTCAAAACATTCAGGGGATTAAAGAACAAAGATTGCTGCAGCTTTTTCTCGTGTATGTTAGCTTTAGAGTTCCACAGGACTCCTCACAAATCATGAAAATAGAGAATTGGGATTTGTTCTTATAAGACAGAAAACAGCAGCACCACCATGAGAAAGCTTATATTTGGTGTTTGTAATTTTCCAAAACAAGTTTCCAACACTTCCTTCAATCAAAGCTTCCAAATACAGTAGGTTGTTTGTTTATATACAAACTACCGCCTCTGCATGGACAGCACGGAAATTTGATTGTTACCACACTGGAACAAACATGATTCTCAAGTGTTTCCTTGAACAAGCCACAGAGTCCTATTAGGGAGGAAGGGGAGCGGTGGGTATGGTGCGATCACATTTCCAACCCTGAGACGCGAGTCCAGTCCCCAGATGTGAGCATTTTCACATGTGGGTTGCACTCAGTCAAGAACACAAACACTTTTCCAACTTCCTGGCTGGTAGTACAATGTGAGACAATAATCTTACTTGGTTAGGTTGATCATCATTTATTTTATTTTTTTTTAAAGCAACTATCACCTTAATGGCCACAATTCTGCTGATTGCTCTGTGGCACATCAACACAGCGATTTGTTAGGACAAAGTTTCACTTCCTGGTTGGGTTTAGGCAATGCCTAAAAGAGCAATTTTTTATTTTTATGTCAACTATGCCTCAGTCACAGTTTGGAGATTGTCCTCCTCCATTCATTCATGCCTACAGAAATGACCGTAGTTTAAATTTCAAAGAATACGTTAAGCTGCCTCTAGTGGTTGCAAAATCAACTGCATGTGAAGTATAGAAACGCTGTCATGGTGATATGCTATAAAGATTGTAGTTTAACTCTAATCATCCTTAGCAGGTTGTTTTGAATCGGAAACCGAACCAACGAATGTTACTGCCTAAACCCAACCAGGAAGTGAGGAAATTGCTTTCATAAATTCATCTTTTGAAGCAACCAAGAAATGAAAAAGAAAGAAAAAAAACAACCGCCTACTCTGTCATAGCACCCGAAGTAATATTGTTGGTGATCATATTCTGCATGTAGACTATCCATACTGTCAAGTATGTGGTGTGGAGCAAATGTGTTCTTTCTAGCACCGCAATGTAGCAAATGGTTAGCAAAACGGTTGATTTTGGCATAAACTACAAAAACCTGGATGATCTGAAGCTCTACATCCACTAAATCTGGTGCAAATAAAGACAGAAATTTGAGTGAAAGTGCTGAGTCGCAGCAGTAGATTCACTTGAGCTTGATCTTTCCAGTAAAAAGACAGTTGTGACTCTCCAGTCCGATTTCCCATGAAGGCTTTTTGGTACATCTTCTTTCACAATCCGGCACATTTCTGTTATTTCTACAGGAAGAAAAAGAGTAACACCTAACCATAAAAACCATCTGTTCTGAGGAACAATTACTAAACCCGTTAAAGTCTGAAATTAGACCGTTTCTGTTTCTTTATCAGTTGGCAGTTTCTCTCTCTCTCCCTATTCCCCCGTGTTGTTTCTCTTTCAGTTTGAATTATTTAGCTGCTCCCATCTAGCTCGACAACGCAGCAGCATAAAGCTCCGACAGCCACATACATGCAAACCCACACCCACACAAATGAAGCAGCACCTTACAGACACGTTTAGATCAAATATTAATGAGGGTTCAGAGTTAGGAAGTAGCTTCTGTATCACTCAGAGCTCTGCTGGTTTTACTCTCTGTAATGAGCCTATAGTTTCAAACATGACATGGCTCGCTAGTAATTTACTTGGTTGACTTTTCTTATTAGATTGCTCTAAAAAAAATATATATATATATTTAATTAAGAGCTGATATTTCTTTCTAATGTCACATGGGAACAGTTTTCAGATCATCGCAAACCCCAACCAAGTCCTAATTTACAAACACAACCTTGTAGTTTTGCGAGCTAAACTCAGCCCGTTACAGGTTACAAAGAAGTTTAAAAGGGAAAGAACAGTTAGCGAATGAATGCCAGCGCTTCCTACCTTATTACATTAAGTCATTTTAATATTTGAGCCCTGGACCATCAAGGCCATCACACACAATTACACACATTTACCCCCGATTCACACTGATACAGTAAGTTTGATCTCCAGAAGTGCCTCCTCTTCACACACATCATTCTGTGGTTGAACTGATCAACAATGAGATGACTGCCATTAGCAGCTCCAAGTGATTTTTTGATTTGATTTGATTTATTTAATTGTATCAGAAAAGTCTTACACACATTCAAAGACTCAAAACACAATTGAGGATAAAAACACAATAAAGTCCAGGACTTATTTCCATTGTGGTCCTCACATAAAACATTAAGACAAGACAAGCCACAACAAGACACTCACAAAGTGTATGACAAACACACCTTAAACACATTAAAAGACATCATCACACAATTGAGGATAGGAACACAATAAAGTCCAGGACTTATTTCCATTGTGGTCCTCACATAAAACATTAAGACAAGACAAGCTACGACAAGACACTCACAGAGTGTATGACAAACAGTAATAAATAACATAGAATGCAAACCACATTTTTCTTAAGTAAAAATAAACGACAGTAGCTGACCCCCTGCTCTATTCAGCTACCCTCTCTAGTAACCAGGCCTTGATTCTCTTTTTAAAAGTATTCAGACACGATGTGACTTTAATTTCCCTATCTAACTTGTTCCACTGCATTGCCCCTATATAGGCAAAGGTTCCTTTCCCTACAGATGTTTTAAAAGAATATGGACGCAGATCTGATATGCTGCCACGAGTGCAAATATTGTGATTGTCCTTTACCCTAGTGATAAGACATGATAAAAACATTTGGGCGCTACCAAATAGAATTTTATGGATCATATTCATCCTTGACATAATAATACGAGACTCAACAGGGAGCCAGTTCAGCTCCGCAAAATGTGACCTACCTATATGAGACCTATGGCCCACGTTCAAAACCACTCTCACTAATTTATTCTGTGCTGTTTGCAAGTGCACCTTGCATCAGACTGCATGTGGCCCAAGCTTTTGCTGCCATTACCCCAAATATAAAAAAGACTTGTTACTTTGTGAGTCTAAACTCCTTAAAGTCTTCTTCGATGCCTTTCCTCCACAGTTAAAGAGATCAGATAATGCTCTGTTCTATTTGAGGCACAAAATGTGTGCATCACCTCCAACATGTAGGCTTTCGGTCTATCACAATGGACCTAAAACTTGCAAAATACAATTATCCATCACCAAAGAGCCTCATCCTCTGTGTTTCATACTGTATATAATGGATAAGTTGATCAACTAATTTTGAAAATAAATGATTAATTATTATTCAAACGGCTCTGGCTTTGTCGTATCAATTAAAAGGTATGTGGAGAGGTTTTGCATTTTTCCAAAAGTCATAAACCAAACAAATGAGACGGTTTGCCTGCCAAGGATGTTGCTCCCCTGGTTTCCCTCAGGTGTGCTGCATCAGGGGCTAATCAGTCCATCCCCTGAAAAAGCGCTCCAAACGTCCTCCTTCACAACACATCATTCACCAAAATGAAGGCCTGTTTAAAATGAATGTGCATAAGTGACAAAAGAGTAGTTTTGGTTTATTGGTTCCTATCAAATCAAAATCAAATTTATTTGTAAAGCACATTTCATGTTCAAAACAATTCAAAGTGCTTCACATAAAATAAAAGCATTGCAGCAGGGAGTGGAAGAAGCATTAAAAATACATAAAAGAATATAAAGAGAAACAAATCATTTAAATGAATTCAAAAACAAGCAAGCAAAAACAGTGACAAATAAGCATTTTAACATTAATATGCTACTATTTCGAAAGTTATAAGAAGAAAAAAGTCTTCTCTCCTCTGTCTCTTAGTGAAGCCGGTTCCTCTGGAGATCACGCCGGTGCCGGAGGACTGGCAGGAGGTCGCGCCTCCTGTGCGCTCTCCTGTCACGCGAACCTTCACACGAGGGTAAGTTTGTGAATGTTTGCGTGAGTGAGCGTCAAAGTTTCACAGCAGTTTAAGAGCAAAAGTAACCAAACACTGCCACACCTAATGTCCGGAGTCTGCTGCCACCCTGTGGTGTTGTGGTGGTACTACAAGCAGGGAAAGCGACTGAAGTTGAGTGTGCAGGGATGAGGAAGAAGTGTCAAAACTACAATGTAAAAGTTTGAATATTAATAGAATGAAGAGTAGAAAACTTTTGGAATTAAGTTCATAGTATCATGGTTAAAAACTGACTTTTTTACAACATTAAAAAACCTTTTTTTGAATATGTTAAATGAATGATCAATGATTACAGTATTCATTTGTGGCTGTGTGTGTTTCAGTCCATCCAGGCGTCGATCGGTCAGGCCGAGCTCTGGTCAAAGCTCTTCTCCCTCCTCTGATTCTGATGATCTAGATGATAGTTATGTCGCCATGACGACCTCCAGCCTCAGTTTTAGTGCGGGAGAACCGGTAAAGCACTCTTCTTCCTTCCCCTCTTTTCAGTTTCCTTCCTCTGGTGACAATAGTCCTCCTATCCCTATTTTGCTTTTCTCTTTCCTTCCTCCATCCAGCCCTTTTTTAGTACCTTCTTTATTTTTCTTTTCATCCACTCTGTTTTTTTGTGTGTGTGCGTATGTGTGTGTGTTATTTTCCCCCTCTTTGTTTCTCATTTGTTTGTATCCATTGAACTGAACTCGGAATGTGTGTGTGTTGCAGTCTCTGAGGCTTATGCTGCACAGGGCCTCAGAAGGTGGAGCGAGCAGCCCGTTAATACGGAGAGCCAAAGGTGAAAAACAGGTGGAGTATCTGGACCTGGACCTCCACACTGGACGAAATACACCAACAAGACAGGTAACAATGCTCTGTCATAGTGAACAGATAAAAAAAAAATGATAAAATATTGTTTGTTCGTGAAGGTGATCGAGGTGTATGAATATTTTCAATGAACTGTTTGACCACTAGAGGGCACCAAGTCATCATCATCACTGTCTTGTCCTGTAATATTTTGTTCAAGCTTTCACCTCAAATCTAGTTGTTGTTTTTTTGTTTTTTTTTACACCTGTTATTTTGTTTTACTAATGTCTTTTCTTCAAGCAGCAGATTTTAAAATAGATTGACATGACATGAGAATTTAACTTTTCGCTACACGTGTGTCTGTGGAACCAGAAACGCTGCACGGCAGATGGTGGACCCAGCAGCAATGAGCAGGGTGAGACAGGTGAGGAGCGTGCACGAGGCTCGCGCACACGCGTCGACTACGTGGTGGTGGACCCCAAAAGAACCAAGGCCCTGAAGAACACCCGGGAAGCCTGGCACGACGGAAGAATGTCCACGGAAAAGGAGAAAAGCTAGAAGCAGCCAGGAACACACACAATGTCGGGGGAAAGCTTCTTTGATAGGGTCCAAGACACGTTACTTTCTTCAAGGCTGACAAAGTACTTAAATCCCCAGAGCAAAGTACAGTGGTTATACTTTAACTTATGCGCAAAAATGTGCAACCAAACTTCCACTTTTTATGGTTTTGGTTTTTTTTTTCAACATTTCCTAGCTTGAGAAAATGATTCAAGTCAGAAAATAAGACTTGAAACATTTTCAATCTGCTCAAAAGTCTCTATTATACTAAAAAAAAAAAAAAAAAACACTGTAATTAAAGAAAACACAGGAAAGAGTCAGGGATTTGTTTCAGTTTTGTCTGCTATGATGTATTTCTCATTTTATTCACACGTGTAACCATTTGTCCTCGCAGCCCAGCGACCTTAAAGTTCCTTATTTATTTCCTTATTTTTGTTTTCACGAAATTTGTTTGTCACTTCAACATTTTTCTTAAAGCCCTCCCTACACTGATGGAAGAGCATCCACTATTTCGCTTCATCCATTCTAACTTCACAACTCCAACCGTTGAAAATATCGAGAAAACATCAAAAGTTAGTCTTTAACAGTCAAGCATGGGCACGAGGATTGTAACCGCTCCCCTTTATGTCATAAACCTCCTTATTTCTTAGAGACAAAAGGTTAAATTCACAGTAATAAAGTTGACACATCTGCATTTGCTGTTTCAGTTATGCTGATTAGATCATTTATTCGGTATGACAGCCTTTAGCGACAGCTTACAAACCCTTCATGTTATCATTTTTGGTACAAAGATGATCGAGTCTCTTAGGACAACAGTATCAGCTGTATTGTGTGATCATCTAAATCAATCAAAAGTTTAAGAGAATGATAACAGATCGGTCAGTTTGTCTCATTGCTGCTTGTATGAAGTGCTTTTGTCAAAAGTTAACAGTGTCAGAGGATTCTTTCATCACACAATGAAACCTACTTTTTAACAGTTTGTGAAAGGACCAGCAGTCTTGGATGGTCACTGTGTAAAAGGAGGACAGAACAGAGAAATTCAAATGAAATCAACACAAAGTAACAATAAATTTATTCTCTCTTTACTTAGCCAGAGAGCCGGAACTACTCATGTCAGCTGACTTGATTGGTCTTAGTGAGAGATTAAAAACTAAGGTCTCAGGTTGTCTTTAAAAATCACAAACACTATTTTTTTCTCCGGTATGAAATAGGATAAATCAGCCAAAAGACCACGAGCAGAAACCAAGTGACAGTTGAAGCTCCTCTACTCGCTAAACATCACATTTTTCTGCTGGGATTGTAAAAAAAAAAAAAGATGTTCTGTCGATTTAAAAAAAAATGAAATAATGCTGATTATCTTCTTGTGTTCATCATCCTGCAGTGAATGATTTCAAATCAAACACGATGGATATAATCTGTGACTGCTGAATGATCTCAGTAAGAATGAATAAAACAGTACATCACTCATTGGTCCTCCACTGTGTTTTTTTTCGTCAATTTCAAATGTTGAAAATCTGCAGAAAAGCCTTCAGAGCTGCTTCTCTTAGCCCTCAGTCTCTATAGTGTGAACGTGTCACAAGTAGCCACCGAGAACATTGTACGTTGTGAGTAAAGCCGCTGCATGGAAAAGCACAGTTTTAAAGAGAAGCTGACAGAAAAAGGTAAAAAAAAAAAGAGAGAGAATAAAATCAGACGATGCTAAACCAGCGCAAAAACAAGGTAAAAACAGAGCAGGGACCAGATGAGACCCAAAAGGTACAGATTCCCGAGGTGAAAACAGTGCAAAGAGGAAACGGAAACACATGTAAATAAACTAAAAGGCACTCTACTCAAGGGATGAACCAGTGTTGTGTTTACACAGAATACAACAAAAGAGTGTAATACAACTGAGCTAAGTACCAATTTTAGATTGTATCTTTAGGCCCTTTGGTACTAAGCTCCTGTCAGAAAGTCACATCATCTATAAAAACAGACAAATATAACACGCTTTGACAGACAAAACAATGTTCTTGCACTGTTTTTGACTTGTTTCACCATCTGACAACAAAAACAGAAAGCTATTAGAATGAGAGACACAAAGTGGGAAATCCTCTCTCAGTATTCAGTGAATGTGAGCGCAGTAAGTCGAAAATAGCAGACAGGTGGCTGCAGAGGTGCAGCGGATTTCCTCTCTTATGAAAGCTGGAAAAAATTTCAAACAAGTCCTCAGAGGTTTAAAATGCTACGGTTGACATTGTCGAACAGTGTCTGTATGATATTTGCTTCACATTAATGCTCATAACCTTTTAAACTAAATTAAATCTCTGAATTTGGGCCAGAGTCAGATCTGTGTCAGTGGTTTGGAACATCCCGGTTTTGTTTCTTCAGTTTTTTGGATATCAGCAGGAAGCTGATGAAGTAATATAACTGAACTGTACTGTACTGTATGAATGGCAGCACAAAATATGACTGGAGAATAACTTTGCCTGGGACTGTTCTCACTTCCAACAAACCAGTTTGGTCACTCTTCTTGTGGCATGGTCTGAGTTCAAATGTGTTGGCATTAGATTAAAAGATAAAGGGGGGGAAATTTTTTGTATAAAATGTCACAACATTTCTGTTTCCTCAAACAGAAACTGAAATTAATAACAGACATTAGTTGTTCACCACTGTCTCTTCTGGAAATTCAAGTTTTTCATTTTTATTGGGACGATCAAAGCAAAGCTCGAAGAACATTGAAAATAATGACTATCCTCCAAAGAAACAACTCAATAGGTCAATTGTCCAGAAAACTACTCCATCCAAAACTTTATTCTTTACTCACATTTCTAGTCTCACATCTTTTTAGTTAGATTGTCTTTACTCCGGAGTGAGTGTGAGCGTGTGTGGTTGTTTGTCTCGTTTGTCTCTGTGTGGCCCTGTGATGGACTGGCAGCCTGTCCAGGGTGTACCCCGCCTCCCACCGATGACCGCAGGGATAGGCTCCAGCACCCCCGCGACCCGACCGATGGATTCAGCGGGTATAGAAAATGGATGGATGGATGGATGTCTTTACTCCTGCAGGCCAGCATTTAATGGAAACTCTGCACCTCTTAAAGCAGGTAAAATTCAAGTTACAATGGTTACAATGGTCTCTGGAAGTTGGGCAGTGATTTTATGTCATAAAATCAAAATAAAATCAAACTAATAAATAAATAAAAATCCTGTTTTATAACAAAGCTGTGAAAGCTTCAGTAAATCAAAAGGTGTTTGCAAAGTTATGAAAACACTTTCATGTTGGTGACGTTAGGCTTCATTTGTGAAGATTGGAACAGTTTCTGCATTTAAAGCTGCACACGAGTCATGATGGAGACTGAACTTTATTATCACACAGCTCTGACAGCTACATGATGTAAGACATGAGCTGCCTGGGATTAAAGAAAAGACACATTCTGTGTATGAATATATAAAACATTTAATATATAAAAAATATGTTTTTGTAAAGATATCTGTGAATAAAATGGAAGATTTTGAAAAAACAGACACCTGTTTCACATCTGTAAGACACAACTCCTTCATGCTTCCATAGTCATACAAAAACTTTTACAATCAAAAATAAACATTTCACATTTTACAAACAAAGTCAAACAAAGTTCTTCACAAAGTGATGAAATAAAAGTGCTTTTCAGGTGGAAGAAATAAAATATTCTGTGACTTCAGTTCCTTGACTTGCATCAGTGTCATTGAAGCTCATATATCAGCATAAAACCACAGTATTAAACATCCTATATGTACCTGTCACTTATGAATATTTACTAAATGTAAGTTTAAAGCTTCTGAAAGTTTAAAGTGTTTAAATCCATTTCATTCCTTTTTTTTTTGGAGAAAAGTCCAGCTGATATATGACATCTCTTCTTCCAGGGAGTTACAGGTGACAGCTTAAAACAAACAGTTTCACCAAAGAATTTGAAAAATGATTTACTCTTTGGCTCCCCCTACAGTTGTGGAATGTTACACCACTGCCATGAAAACAAACCTAACAAAACAAAAAGTGTGGTGCCGGGCTGTAAAACAAAGTTGTGAGCTGCAGTGTCTCAGCCCTCGGGCGCTCAACGGTAGTTTCAGAGCCGGGAATGTGCGGAACAAAAGTCGCTGTGCTTCAAAGTGAGTCAGAAGCACAAAGCTGTAAATTCACTGACGTCTCTGGTGTTCCTTTAATGCTGGGAGGATAACTGACAGGATCAGACATCTGGGAGTCAGACTTTACACAAGTTGTTCTACTTCCATATCACAGTTTGACGATAAATCATTGGCTGCAACATGGTTCGTTCTGCCAGGTGTCGTCTCATCTCTGAAACAGTTGATGTAACTTTCTTCAGCTGTATCACTCTGTGTGATGGGACTCATTGTGTTGATCATATGAAACAGGAGCTGGATGATGGTTCTTTGAGCCTCGTTTTGATCTGTAGAATCGGAATGACACAAAAGTGAATACAAACGAAGAAATGACACAAGCATTTGAAAACAAATTAAAACAGTTCCATTAGAAACAATAAATGAAGCATACCTCTGTATCTTCTGCGGTGTCGATTTCTGGTAACAGCAAAATATCCAAGAAATCCAAGAAATCCAAGAAATCCAAGAACTGCTAAAACTGCTGCAGCCTTGAACCTTTCCTGCCACACTGTTGCACCTGTATGAAGACATAAAAGCTGTTTCTACAACATCTGTGTTTGCAGCATTTTTACACTCACATGTTACTTATAGAAAATTACAAAGTTCAGGTTAAATCTGCTTGAGGCTGTAAATCCATTAAAGTCAATCTTGTTTTTTCATGTTTTTTCAACAAATGAAAAGTAAATGTAGATATATGCAGTTATGAGATAGGTATTTTTAAATCAGCCAAGTATATCACAGTGATAACGCAGTCAGATACTCAAACCAGTGTCCATAGTTACCGCGGTAACCGTTTACCCACCTCCAGTGTCTGCTGGTTCAGGCTTTGGTGTGTTCAGGGACTCAGGACTTTTTCCATGAGAGGTCACAATCAAGACAAATTTTACTGTGGAAGAAATCTGCATCAGTTAAAACAACCCAGCAGCATACATCACTGCTTCTAATTCCCCAAAACGTTCTCCTCACTTCTGCTCACTTACCCGTGGCAACAAGCTCCCATCTTTTTAAGATCCGATCGTAATTAGCTTCAAGCTCACACCGATAACTTCCAGAGTCTTCAGCCCTGAGTCTGGACAGATGAAGTCTGACTCGTCCTTCTCTCAGAGCGACTCTGTCACACTCAACTCTTCCTATAAACTGCTGATGTCGAGACTTTAGACTCTCAACACCATCGATCATGTCATACAAAACCTTCTGAGGGTTTGAAACTGAAAAACAAATCATGTTGGTGAGAGACAGGTCAGTTTGGTTCTGACTGTCCCATGTGATGGTTAAGTTTTCATCCTCCTCTGCCTCATAGACAGTCGGAGTGGCAGCAAAGTTCCCTGCAGAGGACACAGAGTCAGGATGGAGAGTTAACTGGCATCAACAGACCACTCTTTGTTAGTTTACAGCTTTCAATATTTGGCTCTCTGATCTTTCTGGTTTGTAAGCAGTAAAAATGCAAAGAATCAAGCATCACTTCAGTATTCACTGTCAGTACTTTCAGTATCTAATGTGGAAACTCACCACAGGCAGAGGAGACCAGGCTGAACAGCTGAATGATCCAGAGCATCGTGTTAATCACTTTGCAGCTTTAGATGAGAAAGGTTTGTGGAAGAGAAGCATCCTGGTGTTTTATAAGCCTGTGTTACTGCTGAGGAGACGGAAATCTGTCATAAAGCAGAGTGAAAACACAGAGAAATATCTCACAATGTTCCATTTAAAAATAACAGTTGTCAGTTTATTTGGTACAAAGAGCTAACAAGTCCAGTTTAATAAAGTAGTTTTGATATAAATCCATCCTCTATGTTTAAGTGTTTGATCATCACCACTGTTACAAAATAGGCTCTCATTTCTACTATCTGTACCAACATCCAGAGGATTATTGTCAAAACCACAATCAGGCTGAAACAAAGGAAAACATGATGAACAACTACTGCCTATGTGCACTGAAATTCAGCTGCTAGTCACAATTTTCTTTCCAAAATTCTCTCCAAGTAGACGGTGAAGATGTCGTTTATCTGTTTCACTCGCCTGCTGAATGTGTTTAGAACTGACCAAAGCAAAAATCAGGAAAGAATTTTCTGATCTGAAACATTATTGAGCTGCTATGCATTATGAGTCATTTGTAGCTTAAACAATAATAGCTGAAGAAGACAAGACAATACTAAAGACCACAACACAAACCTGACAGCAGCTTTATCCCACTGCAGCTGGGTCGTAGAGCAGACATAATGAACACGTAAACAACTGAAGCTTTGCATGGAGAAGTACCGGAATGTCAAATAACTTGTCCGAGCAGTTAAGAGGTGAGGAGGACGGTTTAACTTTCAGCTAACTTTTCTGATTGGAGGATTGTTTGTAGTGAGATTGCTTGTGGTAAAATTAGAGTAAGCTACTAATGAGTGGAACAACCCGTGAGAGACAATGTGTCCTGTTTTTTTGTTTTGTTTTTGCTTTTAGAATCTGATCAGAATCAGATTTACTGCTGTCTCCACTTCTAGTTCATGAGAGTGTTGATTTATAACAGTTTAACTTTAATCACCTACAAGAGCCTGAGTTTATCCTCAATCAGCACTTATTACATCATAAAATCAAGCTGTGAAAGCTTCAACAAATCAAAAGCTATTTGCAAAGTTATAAAAATACTGAAGTTTATTGAGACGTCAAAGAAAAGACAAATAAAGATGTTGCAGTTTTACAAAGAAATTCTTAGTTTGAGGAAATGTTACAAAGCTAATTTTAATCAAACTTCAGGTTAAATCAGAGCCTGATTCAAAAATGTATCTTTCACTGAAGGGAGGTCATCACATTGTTGTGTTGTATTGTTTTTCAAAGCTGGATTGATCCACTGCTCTGGAGGATCTGCTTTGACGAAGACCTTCATGTTGGTGATGTTAGGCTTCATTTGTGAAGAAGATTCGAACAGTTCCTGCATTTAAAGCTGCACACAGGTCATGATGGAGTGGACACTCTGAACTTTATTATCACATGGCTCTAACAGCTACATTATGTCAGACATGAGCTGCCTGGGATTAAATAAAAGACACTTAATCTGTGTTTGAATATATGAAATATTTTCACGGAGCTACATTTTGTTGTGAGAAATGGTCAGCTATGAATTGTTACATTAGAACTCCTGTTTTATTATGGAACATGGACTTTTCTGCAGGAAGGATGCCATTTCAGAGGTATCTGAACCGTGACTTGTCAGATCAAAGATCACCACAGCAGCACAGAAAAGAAGATGTGTTACTTCCTTCAAACTGTTAAGAACTGAGAACTATCCATCACTTCAGAAAAAGATGTAACTTTATAGGTTTGTACGATGGTACGAGACCAGAGATTATTTGATTCTCAGTTGGACAGACGGATTTCTGCACTACACAACACCTTAAATGTTTCAAAAGTGAAACCATCTCACAGGTTTAGTCATGTCTGAAGTACAACAACAACTCAGAGAGCAAGGAAGGAATGACAAATATTTTGCAAAGTGCTCACGCCCAACGTCTCAACTCTTTTTAACTTGAGTCTAAAACCACGTTATTAAAAAACCTTTGGGGATGTGTGTCTGTGTGTGTGCGTGTGTGTGCGTGTGTGTGCGTGTGTGTGCGTGTGTGTGCGCGTGTGTGTGTGTGTGTAAGTGCGTGTGTGTGCATGTGTGCGTGTGTGTTAGTGTGTGTGTGTTTGTGTGTGTGTGTCTGTGTGTGTGCTCCCATGTTGAGTTGGTACCTTCCCCCCTCCCCTCACTCATCTTGAGCACGAAGGCCCCAGCCCTGGAAGATCGAATATTCTGTGCAGCTAAGGTAAAAAAAATTTTAGCGAGTAGATTTTAACTGTTTTTAATCTTGTTTCAAAATTCACCTCAGTGTTACGAACTTGGTTTGTCCTTTGTTTAGATTTAGTAATTTACTTTATTCATAGATTTCAATTTCTTTCCCTGGGTTACATCCTGGGGCGGCGTTGCCGTTTTTTTTGTTTCCTTTTCTTTAATTAAAAATATAAACTATGGGGCATTATCCCCACCTCACGCTCACCACATTAATCATCACTCACATTAACTACGCGTAAAGTGCGCCATATTATATAGTTCCAGATGACACTTAGCAGCAGAATATAATATTTATAAATATAGAAACAATTAGTTAAATTATGTGGACTCAAAATAATGAACAATGCAAAATAAGGCAATCTGCTGAACATGTATTCACACCAAAATAAATCTCCTCTTTCAATAATAATGCAAACTGCATATATTCTTATAACATGTAAACACAGAGGGTATTATATTGCATTAAGAAAGCAACTAAAAAATGTTGTACAGCGATTTTAAAGCTACTCCTAAACAACCAAAAAAACACACACAGAGGAAACATCAAAAATCCAACAATAAAAGGGAACAGAAGGCAAAATACTTACGATAGACCACTTAGTCTTATAGGCTCGTGAGATGCTTTCCTCTGGGTTCTCATGAGCTGTGATCCGCTCTGTCAGTCTTTGTTTTTCAAATACCACAGCAGAGAAGCTGGGGGCGGTGCTTTCCCCGCTCGGGGTGTTTATCACTGTTTAACCGTTTCGACGTGACACCAGTTCTTGTGTTTTAGTTTATTTTCTGTTTTCATCAAATATATGTTCGATGTGACTGATCTGTAAAGAAATTAATTATATACCCGTCTTCTTGCTGTGCGAAGTTTATAGACTTTAATTGGTGTTCTTCTATTCTTACTTTGATGTTCCAGATATTGATCAGTAAGAGAAACATACAGTTGACTGAGTTTAATTCTTTGATTCCCTTTCAAAGAAGCAGCAGAGTGCTTTATTTTCTCTCAGGTGGTAAATATCAGTGATGTGTCTGATGCATATTAGTTTCAGTTTTTCTGCACATCGGCTCATAAGAGACTTCTTTTGTTACAGCTTGGCTTCAACCGCCTTCAGTGATCTGAGTCAGAATTAGAAGTATTTTCTTAACATGTTTGTTAAACTGCAGCTGACCCCCCCTTTCTGTGTATGATGCCAATCCATTTGTTAATGACCTTATATTAAAATGTGTTTTACAGCTTTTTAAAATTCTGCAGTGCATCAGAATCTAAACTTGCAGGTAAGCAAGTGGCGATGTGAGACCGGATTTGGAGGCTGTGGTTCAGCTGGTTAAACAAACAAAATGTTACACAAAATGTGGGCGACTCTTCTCTGTACATAAGGGTGTGTTTAAAATTCAATGGACTGCTATCTGAAGGCACATCATGTATCAACAACTCACTGCAATAGGAGAGCGGTCTGGATTGCTTACTTCCCTGTCTTGTCTCTCCATTATTTACCTGCACTCCCTTTTTTAAGTTTAACATCTCCATATTTAACTTAATTTTCCAGCTTTTTAGAAAAAGTTTGCATTCATATGACACAGCAAATAAACAATTTCTTGATAACAATTTTATGTTGTACACAGCTAGATAGATCACCTATACCCTTAAACCTATAGCCACACTATATCGACAGTTCAGTGTAGGCATTAGGATGGAAAAGAAATTATAGTTTGAGTTGTGTAACTAGGCTTAACTGTAATGTCCTCATTATGTGATCTTCACTCATACATAGTTCTGTTAAATCCTTTTTAAATATGTTAGTTTTAAATATGTTAAATCTGATTGTTACATCAGATTTATCAATATTAAGTTTCTTTGTGAATCTGAGAGGTCATTTTATTAAAATTCTTAACAAAATCTTCCATGCAAGTGGCCACTATGATAGGGTTTATTTTTTAAACTGCTCACTGTGAGGTGTTCTGGTGATAATTTCAGTTTGGTTCTGTCTCTTCTCTCTTTGGCCGTAATGGACTGATGAGAGGTGCAGACAAGGTGGAGATGACAAGTTGATTTGGGCTGGTGCAGGGAGGGCTGGATGTCCAATAAGGAATATGGTCACACACACACATACACATACAAGGACATCAAGCAAGTAAAAGGTAAAAATGGTGAAATGAAACCACATTATGCAAAAGGAAAGAAAAAGAGTGATATATAGATATGGGGGGATGTCACTGATGATTTAAACATTGGATTATTAGAAAATGATGCAGTGAAATAACTTGAAAATCACCACAGAGGTATCTGGGTACATGTAAAACAAGAATCTGGTGGAATTTGCAGAAAACAATTAGTTTTGTTTTTTCTATTAATATTTTAATCTGCCCATATACATCATGTATTCGTATGATTTCAGCATCAGATTATAAAACAATAATGCAGTGAAATAACTTGAAAATCATAACTAAGGTAGCTGGGGACATGTAGAACAAGAATCTGGTGGAGTTTGCAGAAAACAATTAGAATTTTTGTTTTTATGAATATTTTAATCTTCCCATATACATCATGCATTGTGTATGATTTCAGCATCAGATTATTAGAAAATGATGCAGTGAGATAATCACCTTGAAAATCACCACAGAGGTAGCTGGGGACATGTAGAACAAGAATCTGGTGGAGTCGGCAGAGAACATTTTGATTTGGTTCTAAATGTAGTTTTCAAATCTGACTATGCAGAAATGAGTTTGATTTTGAATGTGCTTCAATAATTTTGTTCTATCATTTTGTTTTAATCATTAAAAAGAATGCAGTAAAAAAATAAAAAGTAATGACAGGTGTATTTAAACAATAAAACAATAAGAAAAAAGCAACTTCGATATAGATTTCTGAGTTTACGGGGTGTACTTGAATGCACCATGAAACCGCTCACACGTTTTACCGTACGACGCTATGTAAACGGGCAATTTTCAAGTGTAGATAGCGCACCCGTGCCTCTCCGAAGCGCAGATGGCGTGACCGCAGTCATTCTTCGATCATAATTCATGTGACATGATGAGGAATGCATTGTCTTACTATCTGTCATCAGACGGTTAGCTGAGGCTGTGTGACATGATGAGGCATGCAGAGGTGTTCCTACGCATTCATCAAAGCCCAAACAACTACTGATAAGCCTGAGGACAAAATCCTATATGTTCACTAAAAGCACAGAGTTTAATCTTATTAATAATTTTATTTCATGTTTCCAGTTTCGTTGGAGGCTGAGAAATTAAAGTTTTCCTGAAAAACATCAGAGTTTCAAAAGCTTTTTTAGGACAGACAAAAAGAGCTCAAAAGATCCACATCAATACATAAGAAGACAGAATAATGCATGCTGCAGATTGATACATTTCATGGACAGCTCTGACTTAGGATGAAGAGCAGTTGTCTATCAGTCGTAGAGTCGGTGTTTAAACGCCTGCTTCGAAGTGTCCATGGGAAGATGCTGAACATCAAATCGTGTGTTCATCAGTGTGTGAATGTGTGTATGACAGAAAAAGCCACTGCATGGCAGAGTGGGTGTGGGTTATGTGTGAAAGGGTGACTGCGGCCTCCTGTGAAAGGTTTTGTGTGGTCACCAAATTAGAAGAACAAAAGCAGGCCATTTACCTTCCAACTCATGAGCTGGTAAGACATCAGCATTCCATCGTTTGGTGTTTCTGCTGCACACAGCTGTCAGTGCCAACACAAGAAGGGATGTTGCGGTTGTGTGTTGCTTATGGGAGCTCAGTCAGGTTTTACACAATAATCCATCCACTGTGACTCTTATGATATTCACACTATTGAAAATCCTGCAAGAACCCTCACTTCTCATTATTTTCTCCAGTGATGTGTTTGTGTAAGTTGGAAGTTACTCAAGAGAAGTAAAGACAAAAATACTCAACCATCCAAAACCATCCATCAGCCAGGTTAAACATGGCATGTGCAAACAAACACAAGTCAGTTATCTGCTCTCTGTGACACTGAGTTATGTGCTTCTTATGTCCCATAAAGGATGCAGTGAATGTGTTCCAGGGGGGTTAAAGCAGTTACCCATTCAAAGTGAGTAAGTGATGCATCTGCAACAAACTGCTGCCTCGTTCTCTCTGTTATGACCTCTGGAAGCAGTAAAAACTATCAAAAGTAAAAACAAAAAATGTAGAAATAGTTTATCAAGGATGAAATCAACTGACCTTCTTGTAGCAGTGCAGTCACTTCATTTTGTTTCTTTTCGTCTGTGACAGCTACATCACAGTAGATGTACTGCAAACTGCTTAGTGAGGAGAAACTTCTCTGGTCTTCTTCTGTGGTATTCTGAGTGATGAGTATAAAGAGCAGTCGAGTTTGCAAACAAGAGGAAACACAGGAAATTTTGACTAAAGGGATTTTTGATTTCTAAAAAGGTAATCTGATGATGTCACCTTCGTCTGCCTGATAAGGAGGCTGGCAAACTTTCCTGCAGGGTAAAGAATTATGCATGTGTAGCTTAAATGTGCTGAATGTGCTCACATAATGGGGAAAGTCAGACTTAAAAACAGAAGGATTCACTTCATCTTTCATCTGACAAAAAAAGGCCACAGGGTGGACGATTATGAGAGGGACGAGTGTGCAGTGTGGTTTGACTAGCAAAAATATTTCAGTCAGTGTTCATTTGTTGTATGCGTGTGCGTGTTTCTATTTGTTGTATGTCAGCTGTTTCCAGTTGGTCTGTGTCATACCTTGAGTGGTTGTACTGGGTTGTACTGTTTGGTTTGTCACACAGTTTTGTTCTGTATTGCTTCATTAGCCTTACATTTAACATGCTTATTTTTGTTTTATCTACAAATCAGCCGAATGTGCCACCTTCGCATAAAGAATGTTCTGATATCTGTTTATGGTTTGTTTGGTTAATGAGCTTCTAGCACCACCATCTGGCCAAATTGTGCAATTTCATCAGGTGAACACTGCAAGCAAAAGTGTTGCAGAAAATATTCGCTTGTTTTTGGTGAAAGAAAATGAGTAGCTTTGTCCAATTTCTTCTTCTTCTTTTGTTGCTATTGCAGTTTTCTACTTTTGGTCATGTGATTGTGTCGGTTCACCACCTACACTTTCTGTTCACTCCTGTCAGTCACACGTACAGATCCAGACCAGGACTGAGATTCCATCAGTCATGCATCCATCCATTCTCCAAACTCACTTGATCCAATTCAGGGTCATGGGGAAGAAGCTCCGGTTAATACTTCAGAAGATGTGATTAAAGTGGAAAACTTTACAACTTCCAGTGTCTTCCCGCCTCTTCTCATCTCAGGTAACTTAATTTTGTTGATGGAGCTTCTTTTCCTATACTTTCTGAATTAAATGTGACTCCAAATCCATCCTGATAAAATGTAAATCTTTGTGAGCAGAAGGGTGGAGTTGTTGTTCTCTAAAAGGCTTAACATAATATCTTAATCTTCAGCATGTGTAACAAGCACAACTAACAGAAAAAAAAGCTGAATAAACAGTACATTGTCTGCAGTTTTCTGATCGGGGGCTTCTCCGTCTGCCAAAAAACTGAAAATGTTCTCTCAGTTGAGCACTTCACTGTCACACCTTTCCTTGTTATTGCCTGGAAGATTGGTCATCAGCATCATATTTACAGGTAATATGAGTGATGCTTTTCTAATTCCAATCCATTTACAGTACAGGCTGTAATGCAAAATAGAGGAAAAACACCAAATTAGGTGAGCACGTTTGCATAGCACAGTAAGTTATAAGTTTTAATACAATTCCATCCAAACTTACTTTTATATGTCACCACTTAGTAATAAGCTTTTTCTAAACATAGATGGCTGTGAATCAGTGCAGAGCTACAGCAAGTCTGTTTGTATCAATAGAAAGAAAAAAGCATCACTTCTTGAGTACTACTAGTTTAATCTCAGGGTCTTTAGTAACCGGAATACTTCTCTACATCCTAAAGGATTCAAAAACATGGTATGAAAAATATAGATATTAGTTTATTACCAAAAAAAACAATGAATAACACATCAATGTAATGAAGAGGACACATAAGCTACATTAATGTGTGATAGAACAGCTTATCAGAATTATAACAAAGTAAATAGTGCATACTGTACATGTGATTCGAGATGCTCCTAAATAAACATGACCTCATGTGTTCATGGCTCTTCACCTCTGTCTCCTCTTACAGGGAGAATATGATCTGCAGGATGCTGCTGATACTTGATGATGTCTAAAGCTTTTCACTTTACTGACGTCATGCTGCCAAGCATGTCTAAAACCTGTCTACATGCTTGTAGGTTGATTCAGAGCACCATCTGACCCAGTTTACAGAGAAGTGTCGTGGAAAAATTGTCTGAACTCCCTATTAAGGTTTTGCTTACCTTCCTATTACATCTGATGAGAAGTGAAATAGAGACTTTCAATGTTTCTGCCGGCCGGCCACGTGTTTATTTTCTTCTGCAAAAGGGTCAGTCAGCACCAGTCAGCGTTCATGGTGAAGAAAGACTCAGCACAAAGGAAATCAGTTGCATTTATACAGGGTTTGATTCTTTCAGGTGAGTATTCTTCAACTGTCTCCTTGCCACACCCCCCTCGGGGGCGGTCTCGCACTTTGGGGAGATGCAGAACAGTGTTAATTTCGTCAGCTTTTTTTTAATTTAGTCTTAGTCTTAGTCACAATGTCGAAAATCAATTTTAGTCTTGGTCATATTTAGTCATTGCCTTCCCAATTTAGTCTTAGTCTTAGTCACAATGTCGAAAATCAATTTTAGTCTTAGTCAAATTTTAGTCATTTTACCCAAATGAATAAAGAATAAGCTCTTTCTCTCTAATAAAGGAGTACTGAAATTACTACATCTCCATTTGCCTCTAATTCCCACTATCACAGTCCTAAACACACTTCACCTGACTTATTATTATTAAACACATAAACAATATCACATGGTAACATTACCTAACACTCACTGTAAACATCACATGTAATGAGTCGGAGCGCTAACAACAGACATAACACGTGACGTGACGAAGCCTACACTCAATCAGAGGCAGGTGAGCTAATTGCTACAACTAGCATGCACATGGCGAGTTACACATCAAAGCAACAGAAGCTATGACTGCAGCAACCTGAATACATTACATAAACAATATACAGCCATACTCACGTTTCATTTACACACACACCACTTGCCGGGACATTAATCAACAGCTCGATCTTCCCTCGACTCATCAGAGCACACACCTGTTCTAACCGAGCACCAACAGTTACGCTACATGACCAGCAGGGGGCCGCTCCGTTCTGAACTGACCAACACAACTTTGGAGCCTTTTCTACATCAAGAAACACTTATTAACAATTACAAATTACAAATGAATTATAAACAATTAAATTTGTTAATGTCCATTCGTCCATGGCTTGTAAATTTTGTCTTGTCTTAGTCTCGTTAACGAAAATCATTTTTTATTCTCGTCATATTTTTATTTTCTGGAAGCAATTTTGTGCGTCATCGTCTCGTCATCGTCACGGGAAAAAGGGGCGTTAACGAAATATTTTCGTCATCGTCCTGGTTGACGAAATTAACACTGATGCAGAATCTGGAGACAATGGTCATTTAAATGATTATTGTCTATGTGTTAATCAAGAGACGAATGGTCTGCAGATATTGGATTTACAACAAGGTGTCATCTAAGAGACAAAAGGTTAGCAGACATCGAATTTACCATAGCAGAAGCCTGCAGAGAGGAGAAAAGCAAGGACAGAGGGAAGAGAAAAGGTGTTGTAGGTTTGGCTGGTGGTGGTTCCCATGAGCAGATGGTCTGCTCAGTTGTAAACTTAATAAACATAGCTACAACTAATTTTACACAATTCAATTAAATTGATCTGATTGAGTTACAGCATCTGAAGAGTTACAGCAAGATAAAGAGAATGTTAATGTCTTCAGTGTAAACAGCTGTACTGATGTGCACACGTGTTAGAAACATGTTCCTGAGATCAAGTTAAACACCAGATGGAAATGATTCTGTTTCAGCTCTAGATCTACATCTGACTCCAGCTGTTCATCGGGAAATCTGCCTCTTCTGCACGTCTTCACTTCTCTGCTTTTCATTTTCACACACATTAAATTCACATTACATAACAGAATCAAGAATCAGAATTCTTTATTGTCATTATACAAGGTAAAATAATTTTCTTCAGACTCACGGCTTAAAGGCACACTTTAAAGTAAAAAACTGTACGCATAAAATAGAATAAAAAGGAATAAAGTGCACTTAGTGCGAAACAGACACAGAATCGCTAAATAAAATACTTTTATCTTTTGATCTTTATATTTCTTTTACATAAGCAGAATAATTTTCTTCTTTTTTTTTTACACAAGTGGACCTTTGAACCTGAAGACAAATGCTGAAGGAAAAGTCTTTGTGTCCGTTAATTTGCAGCTCAGATTTTTTAACTGATGGCTGAAGGGTTGTTTCTTTAACACGTTGAGAAGTTGATTTTCTCTTATTTTTATTCTCTCTAACAAAAGATATAGCAATGATAATCAGAAGGAGTCCTAATGCTCCAAGTCCCACTCCAACATACAGGAAGGGATTCTCCTCTCTCTGGTTGAGGTGTTTTAGTTGGTCTCTGAGGTTGGAGCTCATGTGCAGCTTCTATGATGAACATAATATTTTATCATGTAGCCAAACTACATTATCTTGTTTAACAGTTCAATACGAGAACATTACAAGCAATCTACATTACAAAGTAAAAAAAAATTTTTTTAAAAGTGGGGAAATTTGGCTTCTACTGAGTCAACTTACCAGTGATGTTGAGCTGACAGCTGGCAGAGCCCCATCCATACTCTGTGTTCACCTGACATTTGTACAGACCGGAGTCCTCAGTTCTAAGTCCGGACACATGAAGTCTGATTCGTCCTCCTCTGAGGGCATCTTTGTCATTCTGGACTCGACCTACAAACTGTTTATCATGATACAATGAGACCTCAACACCCTTAAATACATGAAACAAGACTGAAAGTCTGTTATGAGTTGTAAGTTCAAAGTAGATGAAAAGAGAGTTGGAGGAGCTGTCAGGTTCATTTGTGAACGTCCACTCCAGTGTGATGTTGTGGTTCTCCTCGGCCTGATAGGAGCTCTGTGTCACATTCACCACAAACACTGATGCTGAGGAGACAGAGAGATATTACTGTGATTTCTACAGTGGTGAAAAGTAACTGAGTACATTTGATTAAGCCATTTTCCAGTGTTGTATAGTAACAAAGTAAAAATACTTCACTACTGTACTTAAGTATATTTTGGAATACTTTGTACTTTCCTCGAGTTTAAAATTTTTTGACAACTTTTACTTTTACTTCACTATATTTCCGAACTTAATTGCATACTTTTACTCCAATACATTTTCATTGTTCGGTTTAGTTACTCGTTACAAAAAAAAGAGAGAGAGAGAGAGAGAGAGAGAAAAAAAACGCAACAGTGTTTTGACCCCATGCATGTTATGCCTGCCCAAAGACATGGAAATTCTGTCTTACAGAAACTCCCCTTTTTTAGGTTTTAAGGTAGTTTTAAAAAAAAGGTCTTCCTCTTCAGATGCCAGATAAGCTGCAGTTCCCTCCCAATTCTTTTTTTCTTTTGTACAATGACCGGTTGTGTGTGCACCTCCTATAGCTCGTGAAGTACAGCAATCGTAACAGCTTTTTTTCTTGGTGATGTTGGCCGCATTTTCTGTACTGAGTTATTTTATTTATTTTTTAGAAAGGTTTACAAAAGGGGTTTCAAACTGGACTCCCTCTTCAGATGCCAGATAAGCTTCAGTTTTCATATTTTTTTCTTTAAATTTGGTTTATAATGATGGCAATAACAGTAGCATCCTCTTTTGTTTCATTTTTTTTCTTAATGGTGTAATGTACGCCTCATTTTCAGCACTGACCTTACTTGAAGAAGAAAAACTTAAAGGTTCACAAACTTTGTATTTTCTGTCTAAACCTGCTCTAAATTTTGCCTGCACTTGGTTGTGTGTAGATTTTAAGTGTATTTGACCTTCAAAGTTTACCAAAATATAAAAAATGTCATTCAAACTGCATTTGCCTTGTTTACTTTTACTTTTCATTACATTACTTAAGTACATCTATTTTTACAGTAATTCTCATACTTAAGTACAAGACGTTTCGGATACTTTAAGACTTTAACTCAAGTAACATTTCAGTCAGTGACTTGGACTTTTACCAAAGTCATATTTTGGAGGGGTACCTATACTTTTACTTGAGTGTGAGATTTCAGTACTGGTGCGGAACAAGTGAACACCTGAATATCTGAACTGCAGTCTAAAAGCTTCACAAGAGGAAGTTCCTGTGGTATAATAACTCATCTGGAGCTGTTGTCACATTACTCAAACCAGTTTGGTCAGATTGGGCTGTGTTGGCATTAGATTAACAGAAAAAGGGGGAGGGAGGAACCGAGAAGCAAAAACAGCGATACTTGAATGCATTTTCTGATGGCTCACAGGATAACATGGTTGGTACATTCTTTTAAGCTGATCGGTATCAGTTTTACTGACGTCTCTGTTTCCAGTTGATGAGAGTGTTGTTTCCAAAAGTTTGATTTTGCTGACCGACAGTAATCTGAGTCGCTCTGTTGTTCACAGAATCCATCACGTGGGCTGTTTCTACATTTTATCCTCAACCACAATAACCTGAGGCACATATTCACAAGGAAAACAGCAGGAAAATCTGTATTGTTTTTGTAAAAAATGTCACAACATTTCCTAAAACTAACTCTAACAGAAACAGAAATGAATGACAGACAGTTGTTCTGTCAACAGTGTCTCTTGGAAATTCAAGTTTTTCATTTTTATTGGAACGATCAAAGCAAAGCTCGAAGAACATTGAAAATAATTATGACTATCCTCCAAAGAAACAATAGGTCAATTGTCCATCAAACCATTCCATCCAAAACTTTATTCTTTACTCACATTTCTAAAATCTATATTTTTACTTAGATTGTCTTTACTCCTGCAGGCCAGCATTAAATGGAAACTCTGCACCTCTTAAAGGCAAGGCAAGGCAAGGCATCTTTATTTATATAGCGCATTTCATACCACAGGCAACTCAATGTGCTTTACATAAAGACAAGGCATTTAAAAGAACAGCATAAAGCAGCAATTTAAAGAGAAAAATTAAAAAAATAGAATAAAAATTAAAAACACAGTTAAAAGCAATCAAAGAAGAGGGGAAAAAGAAAAATATAAACTCAACCATACGCACACTGAAAGAGAAATGTTTTTAACCTGGATTTAAAAGTGCTTACAGTTGGGGCTGATTTCAGTTCTGCTGGTAGTTTGTTCCAGTTGTGTGCAGCATAACAACTAAAAGCTGCTTCACCGTGTCTAGTTTGAACTCTGGGCTCCACTATCTGACCTGAGTCAGCAGATCTCAGAGCTCTGCTGGGTTTATACTCTGCTAGCATGTCATTCATGTATTCTGGACCTAAACCATTCCGTGATTTGTAGACGAGTAGCAGAACTTTAAAATCTATTCTGTATCTGACTGGGAGCCAATGTAAAGACTTGAGAACTGGGGTGATGTGATGTGATCTCTTTGTTCTGGTTAAAACTCGGGCTGCAGCGTTCTGAATGAGCTGCAGCTGTTTGAGACTCTTTTGGGGGAGTCCAGTCAGAAGACCGTTACTGTAGTCAAGTCTGTTGGAGATGAAAGCATGAATCAGCTTCTCCTGATCTGTTTGGGACATGAAACCCTTAATTCTGGATATGTTCTTAAGTTGATAAAAGGCTGATTTGGTGACTGATTTGATATGATTGTTGAAGGTCAGGTCTGAGTCTATCAGCACGCCGAGGTTCCGGACTTGGTCTTTAGTTTCGAGAGACAGTGACTCAAGATGTTTACTGACAGCAAACCTCTTCTCTTTGTTGCCAAACACAATGACCTCAGTTTTTTCTTGATTTAACTGAAGGAAATTTTGGTTCATCCACTTTTTGACTTGCTCTAAGCAGTCGCACAATGACTCTATAGGACTGCAGTCATCTGGAGACAGTGCAAGATATATCTGTGTGTCATCTGCATAGCTGTGGTAGTTGACTTTAGAGTTCTTCAGAATTTGACCCAGAGGCAGCATGTATAGAGTGAACAGAAGGGGTCCAAGAACTGACCCCTGAGGAACTCCACATGTCATAGCCACTCGATCAGATTGATTACTATTAAAGCAGGACAAATTCAAGTTACAATAGTCTCTGGAAGTTGATGGCACTGATTTTATGTCATAAAATCAAACACTTTGTAAAATAAAAATCCTGTTTTATAACAAAACTGTGAAAGCTTCAATAAATCAAAAGCTGTTTGCAAAGTTATGAAAACACTTTCATGTTGGTGATGTTAGGCTTCATTTGTGAAGAAAATTTTCAGTTTCTGCGCTTAGATTCTGAACTTTATTATTACACGGCTCTGACAACAACATTTTGTAAGACATGAGCTGCCTGTTATTACGTTTTTAAATATATAAAACATTTTGTAAATATAAAATATTCTTTTGTAAATATATCTGTCAATAAAATGGAAGATTTTGACAAAAACGGACACCTGTTCCACATCTGTAAGACACAACTCCTTCATGCTTCCATAGTCATACAAAAACTTCAAAAATCAAAAATAAACATTTTACAAACAAAGTCAGAGAGTTCTTCACAAAGTTATGAAATAAAAGTGCTTTTCAGGTGGAAGAAATAAAATATTCTGTGACTTCAGTTCCTTGACTTGCATCAGTGTCATTGAAGCTCATATATCAGCATAAAACCACAGTATTAAACATCCAGTATGTACCTGTCACTTTGGGATATTTACTAAATGTAAGTTTAAAGCTTCTGAAAGTTTAAAGTGTTTAAATCCATTTCATTCCTTTTTTTTTTTTTGAGAAAAGTCCAACTGAGATATGACATCTCTTCTTCCAGGGAGTTACGGTCAAAATGGCAGCGTAAAACAAAAAGTTTCACTAAAGAATTTGACAAATGTTTAACTCTTTGGCTCCCCTTACAGTTGTGGGATGTTACACCAATGCCATGAAAACAAACCTCTCTGTGAGCCCTGCACATGTACAGCCATAGACGTGAATTGTCTTGGAGGCCACAAAGACGCCATCAAAATCCCACAAAAACATCAAAAGACCGTGACATTGTTCGTTCTGCCAGGTGTCGTCTCATTTCTGAAACAGTTGATGTAACTTTCTTCAGCTGTATCACTCTGTGTGATGGGACTCATTGTGTTGATCATATGAAACAGGAGCTGGATGATGGTTCTTTGAGCCTCGTTTTGATCTGTAGAATCGGAATGACACAAAAGTGAATACAAACGAAGAAATGACACAAGCATTTGAAAACAAATTAAAACAGTTCCATTAGAAACAATAAATGAAGCATACCTCTGTATCTTCTGCGGTGTCGATTTCTGGTAACAGCAAAATATCCAAGAAATCCAAGAAATCCAAGAAATCCAAGAACTGCTAAAACTGCTGCAGCCTTGAACCTTTCCTGCCACACTGTTGCACCTGTATGAAGACATAAAAGCTGTTTCTACAACATCTGTGTTTGCAGCATTTTTACACTCACATGTTACTTGTAGAAAATTACAAAGTTCGGGTTAAATCTGCTTGAGGCTGTAAATCCATTGAAGTAAATCTTGTTTTTTCATGTTTTTCTACAAATTAAAAAACAAAAATGTAGATCTATGCACCTGTGAGATGTATTTTTAAATCAGCCAAGTATATCACAGTGATAACGCAGTCAGATACTCAAACCAGTGTCCAGTTACCGTGGTAACAGTTTACCCACCTCCAGTGTCTGCCGGTTCAGGCTTTGGTGTGTTCAGGGACTCTGGACTTTTTCCATGAGAGGTCACATTCAAGACAAAGTTTACTGTAGAAGAAATCTGCATCAGTTAAAACAACCCAGCAGCATACATCACTGCTTCTAATTCCCCAAAATGTTTTCCTCAGTTCTGCTCACTTACCCGAGGTCTCGAGCTTCCATCTTTTTAAGATCTGATCATAATTATCAACTACCTCACACCAGTAACTTCCAGAGTCTTCAGCCCTGAGTTTGGACAGATGAAGTCTGACTCGTCCTTCTCTCAGAGCGACTCTGTCACACTCAACTCTTCCTATAAACTGCTGATGTCGAGACTTTAGAATCTCAACACCATCGATCATTTCATACAAAACCCTCGGAGGGTTTGAAAGGAAAAAACAAACTATGTTGGTGAGAGACCTGTCAGTTTGGCTCTGACTGTCCCATGTGATGGTTAAGTTTTCATCCTTCTCTGCCTGATAGACAGTCGGAGTGGCAGCAAAGTTCCCTGCAGAGGACACAGAGTCAGGATGGAGAGTTAACTGGCATTAACAGACCACTCTTTGTTAGTTTACAGCTTTCAATATTTGTTACTCTGATCTTCATGCTTTGTAAGAAGCACATATGCAAAGATCTGAAAGAATCAAGCATCACTTCAGTATTCACTGTCAGTACTTTCAGTATCTAATGTGGAAACTCACCACAGGCAGAGGAGGCCAGGCTGAGCAGCATAACAATCCAGATCATTTAGTCAATCACTTTGCAGCTTTAGATGAGAAAGGTTTGTGGAAGAGAAGCATCCTGGTGTTTTATAAGCCTGTGTTACTGCTGAGGAGACGGAAATCTGTCATAAAGCAGAGTGAAAACACAGAGAAACATCTCACAATGTTCCATTTAAAAAGGACAGTGTCAGTTTATTTGGTACAAAGAGCTAACAAGTCCTGTTTGATAAAGTAGTTTTGATATAAATCCTACCTCTATGTTTGATCACCATCACTTTAATCACCACTGTTACAAAATAGGCTCTCATTTCTACTATCTGTACCAACATCCAGAGGATTATTATCAAAACCACAATCAGGCTGAAACAAAGGAAAACATATGAACAACTACTGCCTATGTGCACTGAAATTCAGCTGCTAGTCACAATTTTCTTTCCAAAATTCTCTCCAAGTAGACGGTGAAGATGTCGTTTATCTGTTTCACTCGCCTGCTGAATGTGTTAAGAACTGACCAAAGCAAAAATCAGGAAGGAATTTTCTGATCTGAGACATTATTGAGCTGCTATGCATTATGAGTCATTTGTAGCTTAAACAATAATAGCTGAAGAAGATAAGACAATACTAAAGACCACAACACAAACCTGACAGCAGCTTTATCCCACTGCAGCTGGGTCGTAGAGCAGACATAATGAACACGTAAACAACTGAAGCTTTGCATGGAGAAGTACCGGAATGTCAAATAACTTGTCCGAGCAGTTAAGAGGTGAGGAGGACGGTTTAACTTTCAGCTAACCTTTCTGATTGGAGGATTGTTTGTGGTGAGATTGCTTGTGGTATAATCAGAGTAAGCTACTAATGAGTGGAACAACCCGTGAGAGACAATGTGTCCTGTTTTTTTGTTTTATTTTTGTTTTTAGAATCTGATCAGAATCAGATTTACTGCTGTCTCCACTTCTAGTTCATGAGAGTGTTGATTTCTAACAGCTTAACTTTAATCACCTACAGGGGCCTGAGTCACTCTAATAAGCTGTCGATGACAGAATCCATCCTTTGGGCCATCTTTACATTTTATCCTCATTCAGCACTTATTACATCATAAAATCAAGCTGTGAAAGCTTCAACAAATCAGAAGCTATTTGCAAAGTTGTAAAAAAAATACTGAAGTTTATTGAGACAACAGAAAAGACAACTTTGTTCAAATTACTCTGACAGCTACATTATGTCATACATGAGCTGCCTGGGATTAAAGAAAAGACACTTAATCTGTGTTTGAATATATGAAATATTTTCACAGAGCTACAGTTTGCTGTGAGAAGTGGTCAACTGTGAATTACTACATTAGAACTCCTGTTTTATTATGGAACGTGGACTTTTCTGCAGGAAGGATGTTTTCAGCAAGCTGTATTCAGTGGATTCAGTGAGAGATAAGAAAACACATGCAGGATGAATGTGGAAGAAGAAAACAAGCTGAACCGTGAATTGTCAGATCAAAGATCACCACAGCAGCACAGAAAAGAAGATGTGTTACTTCCTTCAAACTGTGAAGAACTGAGAACTATCCATCACATCATAAAAAGACGTAACTTTATAGGTTTATACGATGGTACGAGACCAGAGATTATTTGATTCTCAGTTGGACAGACGGATTTCTGCACCACACAACACCTTAAATGTTTCAAAAGTGAAACCATCTCACAGGTTTAGTCATGTCTGAAGTACAACAACAACTCAGAGAGCAAGGAAGGAATGGCAAATATTGGGCGTGTGCCTTAGCTCAGGCACAATGTTGGTTGTACATACTGTGAAGGTAACACGTCCAACCTACATTTGATCAACTAGTGTTATGTTAAGAGAATCAATAAGAGTTCTTTCAGACATAATTTGTCAGAAAAACCTCTGTAGAAGTAGTATAAAGACTCCCATCTTCCAGTTCTCAGTGTGTCTGCTCCTCTCTGTCTCCTCAGCATCAGTGTTTGTGGTGAGTGTGACACAGAGCTCCTGTCAGGTAGAGGAGAACCACAACATCACACTGGAGTGGACGTTCCCAACCAAACCTGACAGCTCCTCGAGCTCCTGTTTTAACCTTTTGTTACAAGTATGCCAATCCCTGTATTTGTTCCTGCAACACGATGCTGTGGAGGTGTCAGAGCCTCAGCATGAACAGTTTGCAGGACGAGTTCACAGTGACAAAGACGTCCTCAGAGAAGGACTAAACACGTGACCAGGACTCTGCGGCTTATGTGTGTGGAGTGAGGACAGATGGTGGATTCAGTGTCCCTGGTGAGGTGATTTGGTAGAACCTTTTCTCAAACTGATTTTAGCAGCCTTTTAATGAAAATAATTCTTCTTAAATATCTGTTTGGATGTGTTTGTTCATGAAATATTTTGACTTCACATGAAACAAACAGATGTGTTTGGTCTCTTCACAGCAGAGCAGAATTAGCCTGAACCTGAGACACCAAACAGCAGTTCCAAGAAGAATCGGGCTACATGTTGGGCTGACACTGACAGCAGCAAATGTGTTCTTGTTCTGTGGTTTTTACTTCTTCGCTTTTTCTCTAATTCAAAACAAATGACGGCTCGTCAAGACAAGTCTTGATTTTTTTTTTTTTTTTTTTTTTTACTGCAGACAGAAAGCACTCGTCTCTTCCTTTTGCATACTTTATTCAGTGAGCGACTGTAATTCACAACTGAAATACAAAATAGTGGCTTTAAAGTAGGAAACAGTGTTATTCCTGTTTGAAGCAGAATTCAACATGTTCCCCAGTATTAGGGAACATGAAATGGGATCAAACCATAGTAAAAGCAGTTAGTTTTATACAGCTGATGATCTGTAGTTGCTCTAATAATCCAGATGCTTCAAATGAAAAGGAGCCTGTATAGTTAAATCTGGAAGATTTAAATGATTAACCAAAGCACTCATATCAGTCAATCTGTTGTATCCCTTTTGAATGTAAAGTTTCAGATATTTTTAAAGGGCACCTGGTCAAATTTGATGACGTCTAAAGCTGTTCACTTTACTGACGTCATGCTGCCAAGCATGTCTAAAACCTGTTTACATGTAGCTGCTCTGTGCAACGTGTCTCCTCTTTTTATATTCTTTGTTTAATGCTTTGACATTAATGCTTATAGTATTGTTTTCATATTTATGTCCAGTCTGCATGGAAGTTTATTCAAGCAAATGCTTGTAGGTTGATCCAGCGTACCATCTGACCCAGTTTACAGAGAAGCCTGCAGAGAAGAAAAGCAAGGACAGAGGGAAGAGAAAAGGTGTTGTAGGTTTGGTTGGCCTTTAAAATTTTTGCTTTATCTTGTCAAACGTTCAATTTAACTTTAATGTCTTCAGTGTAAACAACTGTACTGATGTGCACAAGTGTTAGAAACATGTTCCTGAGATCAAGTTAAACACCAGATGGATATGATTCTAAATGTGTTTCAGCTCCAGATCTACATCTGACTCCAGCTGTTCATCGGGAAATCTGCATCTTCTGTACGTCTTCACTTCTCTGCTTTTCATTTTCACACAAATTAAATCCACATTACAAAACAGAATCAAGAATCAGAATTCTTTATTGTCATTATACAAGGTAACATAATTTTCTTCAGACTCACAGCTTAAAGGCACACTTAAAACTTTTACTTAGTAAAAAACTGTACATGTAAAATAGGATAAAAAGTTATAAAGAGGAATAAAGTGCACTTAGTGCAAAACAGACACAGAATCATTAAATGTTTTTTTTTGTTTGTTTTTTTTACACAAGTGGACCTCCGGCCCTGAAGACAGATGCTGAAGGAAAAGTCTTTGTGTCCATTAATTTGCAGCTCGGGTTTTTTAACTGATGGTCAAAGGATTCACTCTGATGATAGAGTGGCTGCTGAAGGGTTGTTTCTTTAACACGTTCAGAAGCTGATTTTCTCTTATTTATATTCTTTCTAACATCAATAACAAAACATATAGCAATGATAACCAGAGGGAGTACTAATGTTGCTCCAAGTCCCACTCTAACATACAGGAAGGGATTCTCCCCTCTCTCTGGTTGAGGTCTTTTAGTTGGTCTCTGAGGTTGGAGCTCATCTGCAGCTTCTGTGGTAAACATAATAATTTTAGATTGATTTATTTTTTTATATTTTATTATCCAAAATCAAAACATGGAAAAATTATTTTTGTAAATATGTTCTGCACATTGTATGTAGATGTAGACAATATACAGATGTACAATAATCCAGCTCTGCAGTTAAACTACATTATCTTGTTCAACAGTTCAATACGAGAACATTACAAACAATCATTTAAATGTAAAAAAAAAAAAAGAGGGGAAAGTCGGCTTCTACTGAGTCAACTTACCAGTGATGTTGAGCTGACAGCTGGCAGAGCCCCATCCATACTCTGTGTTCACCTGACATGTGTACAGACCGGAGTCCTCAGTTCTGAGTCCGGACACATGAAGTCTGATTCGTCCTCCTCTGAGGGCATCTTTGTCATTCTGGACTCGACCTATAAACTGTTTATCTTGATACAATGAGGCCTCAACACCCTTAAATACATGAAACAAGACTGAAAGCCTGTCATGAGTTGTAAGTTCACAGTAGATGAAAAGAGAGTTGGAGGAGCTGTCAGGTTCAGTTGTGAACGTCCACTCCAGTGTGATGTTGTGGTTCTCCTCGGCCTGATAGGAGCTCTGTGTCACATTCACCACAAACACTGATGCTGAGGAGACAGAGAGATATTACTGTGATTTCTACAGTGGTGGAAAGTAACTGAGTACATTTGATTAAGCCATTCTCTTACTTTAAGTGAGTAACTGGCCACCGGTTTTTAATTAAACCGCCACTTTCTAAATAATAAAACTATTAGTCAATTATTCAGTTTGCCCAAAAATCTTGTTTTGTCCTTCTAACTAAATGTGCTAAGGGATCAGAAGTTTCCATGATCTCAGTTCTGTCTGAACTCTTGTTTAAGTCAAAGTAAATTGAGTAAATCTGTAAACTGACCACAGACGCATGAGTTGAGGATGAGGAGCAGCAGGATCCTGAAGATCATCTTCTCCCTGTGAGAAGACACAGAGGGGAAGAGTGATGAACACATGAGGTCAGAGTTCAGTCATTACAGGGAGAAGAAGGAAAATCTACAGTCTGACTTCATTCAGTCATCACAACATCTGGTCCTCTTCATCTTCCTGGTTATTACACCCCACTGAGCAAAGACCTTTCTGACTGAACTATATGAACTACAACCACTGCAGTGGAAGCAGTCACAGTGAAAACCTGCTGTTTGGTCTCTGCAAACATGCAGGACAAGATTAATAACACAAGGGGGCGCTGTTTACCTGACAAACATTTCTCTGATGTTCACGTCTCACTCTCGAAGTTAGGACAGAAAAACTCAGAGGTAAACATAGGGTACACCATGGACAGGTCGCCAGTCCATCACAGGGCCAGACGAGACACACAGTCGTGCACGTTCACACTCACTCCTATTGACAATTTAGAGTTACCAAGTAACCTGACATGTCTCTGAACGGAAGGAGGAAGCCATAGAAACATGCAAATCTTCAGATGAAATGCAAATGTACATGCAGAGCATGCTCATCCTCAGACAAAATAGAATATTAGAAAAAGAGACATAAAAAGACTTTCTAACATTTAAACATTACTGGATTAAATAAATATAATAATAATCTGTAATGACAGCATGCAAAACTCAGAAGAGAGACACACCTATCGTTCAATACATTATAAAACGCTTGAACTAAAACACAGCAGCAGTTTGCGTACAGGAGCAAAACTAAAAGGTAAAACTGGACTGGACTAAATGAGAACGATATGTCACAGATCCGATAAACAGAAATAAAAAGACGCAACAAAGACAGGAAGTATCCTGCTATCTTTCTACTCTCTCGACTAATGCGATGATAATAATGCAAACTGCATATATTCTTATAACATGTAAACACAGAGGATATTACACTGCATTAACAAAAATGAAAGCAACTAAAAATGTTGTACAGCGATTTTAAAGCTACTCCTAAACAACAACAAAAACACACACAGAGGAAACGTCAAAAATCCAACAATAAAAGGGAACAGAAGGCAAAATACTTACGATAGACCACTTAGTCTTATAGGCTCGTGAGATGCTTTCCTCTGGGTTCTCATGAGCTGTGATCCGCTTTCTCAGTCTTTGTTTTTCAAATACGGTCGAGTGGCTGGGGGTGGTGCTTTCCCAGTTCGGGTTTGTTTATCACTCTATAACCGTTTCGGTTTCGACGTGACACCAGTTCTTGTTTTTTAGTTTATTTTCTGTTTTCATCAGATATATGTTCGATGTGACTGATCTGTAAAGAAATTAAATAAATACCCGTCTTCTTGCTGTGCGAAGTTTATAGACTTTAATTGGTGTTCTTCTATTCTTTGGTGTTCCAGATATTGATCAGTAAGAGAAACATACAGTTGACTGAGTTTAATTCTTTGATTCCCTTTCAAAGAAGCAGCAGAGTGCTTTATTTTCTCTCAGGTGGTAAATATCAGTGATGTGTCTGATGCATATTAGTTTCAGTTTTTCTGCACATCGGCTCATAAGAGACTTCTTTTGTTACAGCTTGGCTTCAACCACCTTCAGTGATCTGAGTCAGAATTAGAAGTATTTTCTGAACATGTTTGTTAAACTGCAGCTGACCCCCCTTTCTGTGTATGATGCCAATCCATTTGTTAATGACCTTAAATCAAAATGTGTTTTACAGCTTTTTGAAATTCTGCAGTGCACCAGAAACTAAACTTGCAGGTAAGCAAGTGGAGCTGTGAGACCGGATGTGGAGGCTGTGGTTCAGCTGGTTAAACAGACACGAAAGTAAAGTCAAACAAAATGTGGGCGACTCTTCTCTGTACATAAAGGTGTGTTTAAAATTCAATAGACTGCTATCTATGGGCACATCATGTAACAACAAGTCACTGTAATAGGAGAGCGGTCTGGATTGCATACTTCCCTGAAGTTTAGCTGAGGCATGCAGAGGTGTTCCTCTGCATGCCTCATCATGTCATAACAATCTACAATGTAGCCCAAACAGCTACTGATAAGCCTGAGGACAAAATCCTATATGTTCACTAAAAGCACAGAGTTTAATCTTATTAATAATTTTATTTCATGTTTCCAGCTTCGTTGGAGGCTGAGAAATTAAAGTTTTCCTGAAAAACATCGGAGTTTCAAAAGCATTTTTAGGACAGACAAAAAGAGCTCAAAAGATCCACATCAATACATGAGAAGACAGAATAATGCATGCTGCAGATTGATACATTTCATGGACTCATGGATGAAGAGCAGTTGTCTATCAGTCGTAGAGTCTGTGTTTAAACGCCTTCTTCGAAGTGTCCATGGGAAGATGCTGAACATCAAATCGTGTGTTCATCAGTGTGTGAATGTGTGTATGACAGAAAAAGCCACTGCATGGCAGAGTGGGTGTGGGTTATGTGTGAAAGGGTGACTGCGGCCTCCTGTGAAAGGTTTTGTGTGGTCATCAAATTAGAAGAACAATAGCAGGACATTTACCTTCCAACTCATGAGCTGGTAAGACATCAGCATTCCATCGTTTGGTGTTTCTGCTGCACACAGCTGTCAGTGCCAACACAAGAAGGGATGTTGCGGTTGTGTGTTGCTTATGGGAGCTCAGTCAGGTTTTACACAATAATCCATCCACTGTGACTCTTATGATATTCACACTATTGAAAATCCTGCAAGAACCCTCACTTCTCATTATTTTCTTCAGTGATGTGTTTGTGTAAGTTGGAAGTTACTCAAGAGAAGTAAAGACAAAAATACTCAACCATCCAAAACCATCCATCAGCCAGGTTAAACATGGCATGTGCAAACAAACACAAGTCAGTTAGCTGCTCTCCGTGGCACTGAGTTATGTGCTTCTTATGTCCCATAAAGGATGCAGTGAATGTGTTCCAGGGGGGTTAAAGCAGTTACCCATTCAAAGTGAGTAAGTGATGCATCTGCAACAAACTGCTGCCTCGTTCCCTCTGTTATGACCTCTGGAAGCAGTAAAAACTATCAAAAGTAAAAACAAAAAATATATAAATAGTTTATGAAGGATGAAATTAACTGACCTTCATGTAGCAGTGCAGTCACTTCATTTTGTTTCTTTTCGTCTGTGACAGCTACATCACAGTAGATGTACTGCAAACTGCTTAGTGAGGAGAAACTTCTCTGGTCTTCTTCTGTGGTATTCTGAGTGATGAGTATAAAGAGCAGTCGAGTTTGCAAACAAGAGGAAACACAGGAAATTTTGACTAAAGGGATTTTTGATTTCTAAAAAGGTAATCTGATGATGTCACCTTCGTCTGCCTGATAAGGAGGCTGACAAACTTCCCTGCAGGGTAAAGAATTATGCATGTGTAGCTTAAATGTGCTGAATGTGCTCACATAATGGGGAAAGTCAGACTTAAAAACAGAAGGATTCACTTCATCTTTCATCTGACAAAAAAAGGCCACAGGGTGGACGATTATGAGAGGGACGAGTGTGCAGTGTGGTTTGACTAGCAAAAATATTTCAGTCAGTGTTCATTTGTTGTATGCGTGTGCGTGTTTCTATTTGTTGTATGTCAGCTGTTTCCAGTTGGTCTGTGTCATACCTTGAGTGGTTGTACTAGGTTGTACTGTTTGGTTTGTCACACAGTTTTGTTCTGTATTGCTTCATTAGCCTTACATTTAACATGCTTATTTTTGTTTTATCTATAAGTCAGCCGAATGTGCCACCTTCGCATAAAGAATGTTCTGATATCTGTTTATGGTTTGTTTGGTTAATGAGCTTCTAGCACCACCATCTGGCCAAATGCTGCAATTTCATCAGGTGAACACTGCAAGCAAAAGTGTTGCAGAAAATATTCGCTTGTTTTTGGTGAAAGAAAATGAGTAGCTATGTCCAATTTCTTCTTCTTCCTTTTTTACCATTGCAGTTTTCTACTTTTGCTCATGTGATTGTGTCGGTTCACCACCTACACTTTCTGTTCACTCCTGTCAGTCACACGTAGCCTACAGATCCAGACCAGGACTGAGATTCCATCAGTCATGCATCCATCCATTCTCCAAACCCAGTTGATCCAATTCAGGGTCATGGGGAAGAAGCTCCAGTTATTACTTCAGAAGATGTGATTAAAGTGGAAAACTTTACAACTTCCAGTGTCTTCCCGCCTCTTCTCTTCTCAGGTAACTTAATTTTGTTGATGGAGCTTCTTTTCCTATACTTTCTGAATTAAATGTGACTCCAAATCCATCCTGATAAAATGTAAATCTTTGTGAGCAGAAGTGTGGAGTTGTTGTTCTCTAAAAGGCTTAACATAATATCTTAATCTTCAACATGTGTAACAAGCACAACTAACAGAAAAAAAAGCTGAATAAACAGTACATTGTCTGCAGTGTTCTGATTGGGGGCTTCTCCGTCTGCCAAAAAACTGAAAATGTTCTCTCAGTTGAGCACTTCACTGTCACACCTTTCCTTGTTATTGCCTGGAAGATTGGTCATCAGCATCATATTTACAGGTAATATGAGTGATGCTTTTCTAATTCCAATCCATTTACAGTACAGGCTGTAATGCAAAATAGAGGAAAAACACCAAATTAGGTGAGCACGTTTGCATAGCACAGTAAGTTATAAGTTTTAATACAATTCCATCCAGACTTACTTTTATATGTCACCACTTAGTAATAAGCTTTTTCTAAACATAGATGGCTGTGAATCAGTGCAGAGCTACAGCAAGTCTGTTTGTATCAATAGAAAGAAAAAAGCATCACTTCTTTTAATCTCAGGGTCTTTAGTAACCGGAATACTTCTCTACATCCTAAAGGATTCAAAAACATGGTAGGAAAAATATAGATATTAGTTTATTACCAACACAAACATTAATAACGCATCAATGTAACGAAGAGGACACATCACACATAAGTTACATTAATGTGTGATAGAACAGCTTATCAGAATTATAACAAAGTAAATAGTGCATACTGTACATGTGATTCGAGATGCTCCTAAATAAACATGACCTCATGTGTTCATGGCTCTTCACCTCTGTCTCCTCTCACAGGGAGAAGATGATCTGCAGGATGCTGCTGATACTTGATGACGTCTAAAGCTGTTCACTTTACTGACGTCATGCTGCCAAGCATGTCTAAAACCTGTCTACATGTAGCTGCTCTGTGCAACGTGTCTCCTCTTTTTATATTCTTTGTTTAATGCTTTGACATTAATGCTTATAGCATTGTTTTCATATTTATGGCCAGTCTGCATGGAAGTTTATTCAAGCAAATGCTTATAGGTTGATCCAGCGCACCATCTGACACAGTTTACAGAGAAGCCTGCAGAGAGGAGAAAAGCAAGGACAGAGGGAAGAGAAAAGGTGTTGTAGGTTTGGCTGGTGGTGGTTCCCATGAGCAGATGGTCTGCTAAGTTGTAAACTTAATAAACATAGCTACAACTAATTTTACACAATTAAATTAAATTGATCTGATTGCAAAGAAAGAGTTACAGCAAGATAAAGAGAATGTTAATGTCTTCAGTGTAAACAGCTGTACTGATGTGCACAAGTGTTAGAAACATGTTCCTGAGATCAAGTTAAACACCAGATGGAAATGATTCAAAAATGTGTTTCAGCTCCAGATCTACATCTGACTCCAGCTGTTCATCGGGAAATCTGCATCTTCTGCACGTCTTCACTTCTCTGCTTTTCATTTTCACACAAATCCACATTACAGAACAGAATCAAGAATCAGAATTCTTTACTGTCATTATACAAGGTAAAATAATTTTCTTCAGACTCACAGCTTAAAGGCACACTTAAAACTTTTACTTAGTAAAAAACTGTACACGTAAAATAGAATAAAAAGGAATAAAGAGGAATAAAGTGCACTTAGTGTGAAACAGACACAGAATCATCAAATAAAATATTTGAAGACAGATGCTGAGGGAAGTCTTTGTGTCCGTTAATTTGCAGCTCTGGTTTTTTAACTGTTGGTCAAAGGATTCACTCTGATGATAGAGTGGCTGCTAAAGGGTTGTTTCTTTAACACGTTCAGGAGCTGATTTTCTCTTATTTTTATTCTCTCTGATATGAATAACACAAGATATAGCAATCATAACCAAAGGGAGTACTAATGCTGCTCCAAGTCCCACTCCAACATACAGGAAGGTATTCTCCCCTCTCTCTGGTTGAGGTCTTTTAGTTGGTCTCTGAGGTTGGAGCTCATCTGCAGCTTCTGTAGTAAACATAATATTTTTACATTGATTTATTTTTTAGTTTTTATCATCCAAAATCAAACCATGGACAAATTATTTTTGTAAATATGTTCTGCACATTGTATGTATGTAAATGTAGAAAATATACAGTCTTAAAAAATAATCCAGCTCTCTGCAGCCAAACTACATTATTTTATTCAACAGTTCAATACGAGAACATTACAAACAATCTTTTTAAAGTAAATTTTACAAAAAAAGAGGGGAAATTTGGCTTCTACTGAGTCAACTTACCAGTGATGTTGAGCTGACAGCTGGCAGAGCCCCATCCATACTCTGTGTTCACCTCACATTTGTACAGACCGGAGTCCTCAGTTCTGAGTCCGGACACATGAAGTCTGATTCGTCCTCCTCTGAGGGCATCTTTGTCATTCTGGACTCGACCTACAAACTGTTTATCTTGATGCAATGAGACCTCAACACCCTTAAATACATGAAACAAGACTGAAAGCCTGTTATGAGTTGTTAGTTCACAGTAGATGAAAAGAGAGTTGGAGGAGCTGTCGGGTTCAGTTGTGAACGTCCACTCCAGTGTGATGTTGTGGTTCTCCTCGGCCTGATAGGAGCTCTGTGTCACATTCACCACAAACACTGATGCTGAGGAGACAGAGAGATATTACTGTGATTTATAAATCAAAATCAAAATCTAATTTATTTGTATAGCACATTTCATATACAATACAATTCAAAGTGCTTTTAAAAAAAGTTATTTCCAGTGGTGGAAAGTAACTGAGTACATTTGATTAAGCCATTTTCTTTCTGTAAGTGAGTAACTGGCCACCGGTTTTTAATTAAACCACCACATTCTATGTAATAAAACTATTAGTCATTTATTCATTTAGCTCAAAAATCTTGTTTTGTCCTTCTAACTAAATGCGCTAAGGGATCAGAAGTTTCCATCATCTCAGTTCTGTATGAACTCTTGTCATCTTCTATATAAACAGCAGTATAGTTTGATTGTATATGAACAATAAAGGTGAAATGTACTGAACATAAAGGGCAATGAAACCCACAACATAAATACAGCGTAGCCTAAAGAGTCGGTGAAATTAAATTCTCACAGACTGAGTAAAAAAAAATCGAATCCGTCAGTGAAGTCAAAGTAAATTGAGTAAATCTGTAAACTGACCACAGACGCATGAGTTGAGGATGAGGAGCAGCAGGATCCTGAAGATCATCTTCTCCCTGTGAGAAGACACAGAGGGGAAGAGTGATGAACACATGAGGTCAGAGTTCAGTCATTACAGGGAGAAGAAGGAAAATCTACAGTGTGACTTCTTTCAGTCATTCCAACATCTGGTCTGGAGTATTGGCTATTAATAGCCGTGACACAAGCAGTCGCTTTGGACAGATACGCTGCAAACTGCATATATTCTTATAACATGTGAACACAGAGGATATTACACTGCATTAAGAGAGAATGAAAGCAATTAAAATATGTTGTACAGCTTTAAAGCTACTCCGAAACAAACAAAAAAGCGCACACAGAGGAAACGTTAAAAATCCAACAATAAAAGGAAACAGAAGGCAAAATACTTACGATAGACCACTTAGTAGGCTCATGATATGTCTTCCTCTGGGTTCTCATGAGCTGTGATATGCTTTCAGCCTGTCTTTTATTGCTTAATATTAGGCTGGCGGTAGTGAAAAGCAGAAGTTATTCACTTTAGAGTAGAAGGGAGAGCAGGGGCGGTCCTAGGGGCGGGCAGACCGGGCATGCGCCCGGGGCGGCATCGCGTGATGAGCAATTAGGTGAGCAACGCAGCACAGTGCAGAGTTTGGGGAGGGGGGATGATTCAATATATATTTTTTTTAATTATTAATGAATAGTTTTGAATGAGAGTGCATTATTATTATTATTACTATTATTACTGTTATTATTATTATGTTTTTTTTTCCTTTTGTTGATTGTATTTTTCCCCTTGGTCGGTAATTTGTGATTTCAAGCCTTTCATTTCACTCACAGGGTGATAACAAAAAAAGTGTCAAGTGTAATCATTATCATTATGACACAATAAAGTATCATAACTGCCTTAAAGCTGCAGTCTGCAAGATTTGTTGTTGTCATACGTAAAGTCCTACTTTTTGGCATTTTAAGAGTTTACATGATCTATCAGAACGCTTGAAGTTGAAAACGGTGACCTCCGTAGTCGCAAAATGCAAGAAATGCTTATTTTTTAACCGAAAAATAAAAAGTTATTCAACTTCCTGTCCCGCCCCTTCAAAACACATGAGAACTCGTGCACGTAGACGTGCACGCCAAATGCGCCTACACGACTCCTCATTCATCAACTCACCTGTCATTTGCGATCATGGAAGACACAGTAAGTAGACTAGCCCGTAATAAAGTTCAATAGTCTAGATAAATAAGCGTGGGGACGAGCCTACCTTGTATCGCGCGTGCACAATCGGTGATTGACAGGCAGCAGAGCCCAGCTCGTAACCTGATTGGTTACCTTTTACCGGTCCGGTCTGCAATTTTGTAAACAAACCTGCTGGCTTTGGAGGGACCTAGCGGGACATATAGGGGACCTAGAGAACTCGTTTTTTTTGTATTGGGGTATTTAATGTACTACTTTCAGAATCCCCGGACAGTTCCAGGCATTATGCTTGAAAAAGAGTTGCAGACTGCAGCTTTAACCCCTTAGCATTCCTGGTGATTTGCCTGAAGGAACGCCTGCAAACTGCACTTTTTCTTAAACGATCACTGTAGATTATTCTACAGGAAAAACTACATATGAGCCTTTTCCTCACTGCTTGAAGGAAGCCTCTCTTTGGGCTGGGCTCCGTTGACCAATAGGAAAGAAATGCGATGGAGCGAGAGGAAGCGCTTTACGCAGGGCCTGGCCATCATTGGCTGAAACTGTTGTAGAAATCACCCAGCAACCTGACTGCTGAAACGGGACATGTTTAGTGAGGGGGATGAACGCGCGTGGCTTTCAAATAAACACAGAAAACAGGATGTTTGATGGCATTTCGTGTGGATGGAAATAATTAATTACGCAAAGAAACGTCGTGTTATTTCGATGCGGCAACATTTACGCTGCATATTCATGCTTTTGGTGGACCTAAAGTGAGGATTTTGACCAAAACATTTGTACTGGGCTCGTTCTCCTGATGGATACGGACAGAAAGATATTGGAGGTGTTTCTGTGCCAGAGGACGACGAACGTGGTATCAATAATAGTACTAATGGGAAAGTGAAGAAGACAGAATGAGCCAGTATTACAGGTGGTGATGGACCAAACGGGTGAAAACGGACGGAGAAGGAAATAATGACAGGTCAGTCTGCTAACCTATCACTACACTACACCGATGCTCCCACCACAACGCACAGTGAAGTGTCTCTCTGTTAGCAGTAGGGGGGTTGGGGGCGCCAGCCGTAAATCAGTGTCGGACAGCGACTGCGTTTCGGCCACAGAGGTGCAGGCGCCCGGGCCGGCATCGCGGGGGCGGGGTTAGGTACAAAAAAAAAAAATCGATCCCAAAAAAAAAAAAAAAAGTGAGGGTGAGGGGGGGGGGCGGCACCAGCACCGGGTTTCGCCCGGGGCGTAAATCAGTGTCGGACCGCCACTGTCCCAGGACTTAAATACATTTATGATACAACTTTTACAACTTAATACATTTCATCTGTGAAAAGGTTTGCTCCCGTGACGCCACAGTACTGAAGTCACTCTCCTTCCGGCTAAAATCTGTTTGTGAAGTGAAGACAAATTATGGCTACTCTTCACCAGTTATGTAGAAATGTAAAACATATGAGTAAAGACACAAAAAGCCTGGCACTAGCAGCATGAATTTACTGATCCCAAAGTTGGAGTCTTTGACATCAGTGGCTGTAGAGGCTGCAGCAGGAAATGCTCCACCACTGTGATAAATCCTGACCCGTCCAGTAGATGGCAGCAATGTAAGTACATGACACAGCACAACTCTGAGAACAAACAGCGCATACACATGTGGCATAACTGTGTTCAGTCCGGTCATACACTGAATACAAAGGTCAGTAACTCACAGTATATTAATTAAGCTGCAGATTTATTCATTTCCTGTAAAGTGAGACAGGATCCTGAAGTCAGCTAGCTAGTCATGGTGCCAAAGGTCCATTCACATCTGGAGGATTTCTGGATGAGGGTGTTGCTTGTTCTGTTAATATGCGAATCATCCTGGTTGTGTGTGTCAGTCAAGAGAACGATGCCGTGCCAGTCCTGGTTTGGATCTGCGTGACTGACATGAAACAGGAGGTGCAGATGAATCACAGCTGAGCTTCAACTTTCAGTGGGTGTCCTGATGGAGGATTGAGACTGTGTCAACATACAACATCCACTGCTTCAAATACTGCAGATTACAGATGAGAATAAATGCAGGAAAATGTTTTCTTCATGTTTTGCTTGTGGTCACACAGCTGAAATGATTCAGTTTGACTGGATGGTGGTGCTGTAAGATTGTTATTCAATGTTTCCTGACTGACTGTGAACACCAAAATCAGTCCTTTAAGCCGACTATTGTTTCCTGTAAATCTCAACAGGAAAGCACACCAGTCTATTTATTGTGTTAATTGAATGCTGATTGGATTTCTTTTTCTGTTCAAAGATTATGCTTTTATCTACTTTAGTTCAGTTGGTGGTCTTTTTAAACTTGTCACAATGATTTCTCTGTTAACCCTCATAGGGTCTTCGGGTATGTGGGACCCATTTTCAGTTTTTAGCTTAATAAAAATGATACAAGTATTTTTTCAAACTAAGATTCATTGGCTGTGGCTCATTTTCTGTGAGGAACAAAAATCAGAAAAAAAATTCAATTACCCCCCCTGTATACCCCCCCTTCACATTTATATTACATACAGGGTCTTCGGGTCCACTGGACCCAGGGCTAGTGAAAGTGTGGAAATCATAGGTCCTGTGCACCCATATTTTCCCTTACTCCTCTCTGGGCCTCTGTGTGTATGTTGGTAATTTACCAACTTTGTTGCAAAATTAGAGCACCCAACACTGTCTGAACCCAGATTCCCACACATTTCACCCTCTGGCTTGCGGGAACTAATCTTAGGGACCTGACACTATAAATAGCTCTGTCAGTGTGGTTCCATACCACAACTGATCAAGATGGCAAAGCGACTCTCTGTTCAGGCTGCCTTACAGTTGATAGTTGAAGAGACAGAGGGTTTTGATGGTGATGCAGAGGAAGTAGAATGTGAGGATCACCCGAAACGATCATGGACCATATTGCCACAAAAGGAGGGGTGGACAACCTCGATAAGCTGGTGACTGCTTACAGCTGCAAATGGAAGACCCTACGATGGCCTCTGGTGATATTCTTTGATATGTTGGATATCTCCTTGTACAACACCTTCGTCATTTGGATGTCACTGAGCCCAGAGTGGAATGGGGGAAAGCTACAGAAGGTGTCTCTTTCTTGAGGAATTGGGGAAAATGTTGATGAGACCTCAGATTGAGAGAAGACGACATCTTCCAAGAACCCCAATCTCAGCAGCCATTGTGAGGAGGATTCAGGTGGAAGATGATGGTGCCACATCCTCCCAAATTACAGAACCACCATCTGCAGAGCCTGAGGTAAGTGTTTGATGCTGTTGCAGTATAATAATTCATGTTTCTGAGAGAGAGAAGTGTTACTAAAGATCCTTATCTTTTCATTATTCTAGATGGCCGGCAACAACAAAAAAGAAGCACTGTGAAGTGTGTGGACCCAAGGCAATACACACAGTGAAACTCTGCCCCTCATGTGTGGTATAGTTTGGTATGAAAATAGCCGTGTTCAATGGGGCTAATGTGTTGTTCAGACAGATGTTGTGTAAACTGACCTGACTAGGTTGAATTTCTAAAGAAATTCAAATAAATAATACTTGCTTCATTTGTACATTTGTTGATTACTTTCCAGTTATGCCTGTTTTATGATGCATTTCCTTATTTTGTTACATTTTAATAAGAAAATGAACAAAATTAACTTTATTTTTTATCTATTTGTTATGTATTTTAAATTGTTTGTTTTTATGTAAGGTGACCTTGAGTGCCTATGAAAGGCGCCTATAAATAAAATGTATTATTATTATTATTAAAAACGAGTGGCATTTTTATTCATAAATTTAATTTAACAAAGGTAAAGGGAAAAAATGTAACATATGTGTTGTTTATAATACTTGCAATTGGGATGGAGTAAACATCTGCAGAGTATTTTAACAAAAAAAGGTTTGATTATGTTGAATTAAAAGCCCCAAAAGGCAATGGGTCCACCAGACCCAGCAGGACTCCCTGTGTAACAAAAAGAAGAGGACCCTATGAGGGTTAATAATCATCTTTGTGTGACTGATAAAACAAAAGCATCTTCAGTCAGTTTTGTTGTGAGCATGGTCACATTCTTTGAGCTTTGAATCTGTGATGACTTTGAAGTGTGAAGGACACAAAGATCAGCAGCTCTCTGGTCTCTGCTTCAAGTAAAGAAGGTTTATTGTCTCAAACTCAGGTCTTCCACATGTCAGATAAACAAATTCCCCACTGGACTGACAACATTCACAAAGTGATTGACCCACACAGTTCATACATTCACATGGGTGTAAAGATATCTGTCATTGAAGCTCCTCACTGCTGCTTCCCCGTCGCCACAATCTGATACAAAGTATGGATTTGTAAAGTGGAGAGCCTGAACTTGAACTCTGCTCATATCTGTTCCTGATGCTTTACTTGTGTTGGAATGCAGGAGATACTTTTTAAAAACCAGTCTGCACTTTGATCTATATGATTACACAACTGTGAGAGCTGGAACACATGATGAGACACGACATTCACTGCGATGGGCGCTCAGACTCAGGGTTCACTGAGCCACCTAAAAGCAATACAAACACTCATATATCAATATAATCAGAATCAGAATCAGTTTTATTGCCATTGTTAGTGAACAGTGTTCACTGACTAGGAATTTGCTGCGGCGTAAGGTGCAAACATGTAACATAGGATATAATGATAAAAATAAAGAATAAAAATATATGAATATAAAATGTACAAAGTGTGTACAACAATACACAGTATCCAATATACAGAGCAACAACAGTGCAACTTCATTAGTGCAATTTTAATGATGGTAAAGTGACTGGGGCAGGTTATGAGGTGATTATGAAGTGTTCATAAGTCCAACTGCAAGGGGAAAAAACTGTTTTTGTGACGGGAGGTTCTGGTCCGAATGGACCGAAGCCTCCTGCCCGAGGCGAGTGGTGCAAATAGTCCATGTGCAGCGTGAGAAGGGTCAGCTGTGATCCGACCTGCTCGCCCCATAGTCCTGGAGACGTGCAGGTCATGGATCGATGGGAGGCTGCAGCCGATCACCTTCTCAGCGGAGCGCACAACTCGCTGCAGTCTGTGTCTGTCCCTGGCAGAGGCCCCGGCATAACACACCGTGATGGAGGAGCAGTGGATGGACTCGATGATGGCCGTGTAGAACTGCACCATCAGCTGGGCCGGCAGCTTGGTGTTCCTCAGCTGTCGCAGGAAGTACATCCTCTGCTGGGTATACACATATATAAACTAACTGTAACTGTAACTGTCATATGGGATATTTGCAAAATGTAAGTTTAAAGCTTCTTGAAGTTGTGTTTAAATCCATTTGATTCTGTTTTTTTCTTTCTATCGAGAAAATTCCAACTGAGATCTCTTCTTCCATGGCGTTACAGTCAAGATGGCAGCGTAAAGCAAACAGAAAAGTGTCACTAAAGAAATTGACAAATGTTTTACTCTTTGGCTCCCCCTACAGTTGTGGGATGTTACACCACTGCCATGAAAACAAACCTCTCTGTGAGTCCTGCACATGTACAGCCATACACGGGAATCATATGTATCAAAATCCCACAAAAACATCAAAAGACAGTAAAGGTAAAAGGTGTGGTACCGGGCTGGGAAACAAAATTGTGAACTGCAGTATCTCAGTCCTCGGGCTCTCAACGGTAGTTTCAGAGCCGGGAATGTTCGGAACAAAAGGTAGCTGTGCTTCAAAGTGAGTCAGAAGCACATAGTTGTGCATCTGGGAGTCAGACTTTAAACAAGTTGTTCTCCTTCGATTTAACAATCTGAGGATAAATAATCAGCCATGACATTGTTCAGGTTCTCATGCCCTCTCCGGGTCGGGAATGAGATCCTTCCCCAAGTGGAGGAGTTCAAGTATCTCGGGGTCTTGTTCACGAGTGAGGGACGAATGGAGCAGGAGATTGACAGGCGGATCGGTGCGGCGTCTGCAGTGATGCGGGCTCTGCACCGGCCCGTCGTGGTGAAGAAGGAGCTGAGCCAGAAGGCGAAGCTCTCGATTTACCGGTCAATCTATGTTCCTACCCTCACCTATGGTCACGAGCTGTGGGTAGTGACCGAAAGAACGAGATCGCGAATACAAGCGGCCGAAATGAGTTTCCTCCGCAGGGTGTCTGGGCTCTCCCTTAGAGATAGGGTGAGAAGCTCGGTCATCCGGGAGAGGCTCAGAGCGACTCTGTCACACTCAACTCTTCCTATAAACTGCTGATGTCGAGACTTTAGAATCTCAACACCATCGATCATTTCATTACAGATTCACTTCATTGTGTCTAAATATATTTCTTAATCTTCAGTTATTGCCTAGATTATTTAAGTTTATTGTGTCTCGCACTTTGTTCTAAATCAGAGCGGAGTGTCTGTGAAGGTAACACGTCCAACCTACATTTGATCAACTAGTGTTATGTTAAGAGAATCAATAAGAGTTCTTTCAGACCATCATTTGTCAGAAAAACCTCTGTAGAAGTAGTATAAAGACTCCCATCTTCCAGTTCTCAGTGTGTCTGCTCCTCTCTGTCTCCTCAGCATCAGTGTTTGTGGTGAGTGTGACACAGAGCTCCTATCAGGTAGAGGAGAACCACAACATCACACTGGAGTGGACGTTCACAACCAAACCTGACAGCTCCTCAAGCTCCTGTTTTAACCTTTTGTTACAAGTATGCCAATCCCTGTATTTGTTCCTGCAACACGATGCTGTGGAGGTGTCAGAGCCTCAGCATGAACAGTTTGCAGGACGAGTTCACAGTGACAAAGACGTCCTCAGAGAAGGACTAAACACGTGACCAGGACTCTGCGGCTTATGTGTGTGGAGTGAGGACAGATGGTGGATTCAGTGTCCCTGGTGAGGTGATTTGGTAGAACCTTTTCTCAAACTGATTTTAGCAGCCTTTTAATGAAAAGAATTCTTCTTAAATATCTGTTTGGATGTGTTTGTTCATGAAATATTTTGACTTCACATGAAACAAACAGATGTGTTTGGTCTCTTCACAGCAGAGCAGAATCAGCCTGAACCTGAGACACCAAACAGCAGTTCCAAGAAGAATCGGGCTACATGTTGGGCTGACACTGACAGCAGCAAATGTGTTCTTGTTCTGTGGTTTTTACTTCTTCGCTTTTTCTCTAATTCAAAACAAATGACGGCTCGTCAAGACAAGTCTTGATTTTTTTTTTTTTTTTTTTTTTACTGCAGACAGAAAACACTCGTCTCTTCCTTTTGCATACTTTATTCAGTGAGCGGCTGTAATTCACAACTGAAATACAAAATATTGGCTTTAAAGTAGGAAACAGTGTTATTCCTGTTTGAAGCAGAATTCAACATGTTCCCCAGTATTAGGGAACATGAAATGGGATCAAACCATAGTAAAAGCAGTTAGTTTTATACAGCTGATGATCTGTAGTTGCTCTAATAATCCAGATACTTCAAATGAAAATGAGCCTGTATAGTTAAATCTGGAAGATTTAAATGATTAACCAAAGCACTCATATCAGTCAATCTGTTATATCCCTTTTGAATGTAAAGTTTCAGATATTTTTAAAGGGCACCTGGTCAAATTTGATGACGTCTAAAGCTGTTCACTTTACTGACGTCATGCTGCCAAGCATGTCTAAAACCTGTCTACATGTAGCTGCTCTGTGCAACGTGTCTCCTCTTTTTATATTCTTTGTTTAATGCTTTGACATTAATGCTTATAGCATTGTTTTCATATTTATGTCCAGTCTGCATGGAAGGTTATTCAAGCAAATGCTTGTAGGTTGATCCAGAGCACCATCTGACACAGTTTACAGAGAAGCCTGCAGAGAAGAAAAGCAAGGACAGAGGGAAGAGAAAAGGTGTTGTTGGTTTGGCTGGCCTTTAAAATTTTTGCTTTATCTTGTCAAACGTTCAATTTAACTTTAATGTCTTCAGTGTAAACAACTGTACTGATGTGCACAAGTGTTAGAAACATGTTCCTGAGATCAAGTTAAACACCAGATGGATATGAAAATACAGAAATGTGTTTCAGCTCCAGATCTACATCTGACTCCAGCTGTTCATCGGGAAATCTGCCTCTTCTGCACTTCTCTGCTTTTCATTTTCACACAAATTAAATCCACATTACATAACAGAATCAAGAATCAGAATTCTTTATTGTCATTATACAAGGTAACATAATTTTCTGCAGACTCACGGCTTAAAGGCACACTTAAAACTTTTACTTAGTAAAAAACTGTACACGTAAATAAAAAGGAATAAAGAGGAACAAAGTACACTTAGTGTGAAACAGACACAAAATCATCAAATAAAATCTTTTTTCTTTTTTCTTTTGTCTTTATTTTTTTACACAAGTGGCTGCTGAAGGGTTGTTTCTTTAACACGTTCAGGAGCTGATTTTCTCTTATTTTTATTCTCTTTGATATAAATAACACAAGATATAGCAATGATAACCAGAGGGAGTACTAATGCTGCTCCAAGTCCCACTCTAACATACAGGAAGATATTATCCCATCTCTCTGGTTGAGGTCTTTTAGTTGGTCTCTGAGGTTGGAGCTCATCTGCAGCTTCTGTGGTAAACATAATATTATGTCATGTAGCCAAACTACATTATCTTGTTTAACAGTTCAATACGAGAACATTACAAACAATCTTTTGAATGTAAAAAAAAAAAAGAGGGGAAATTCATCTTCTACTGAGTCAACTTACCAGTGATGTTGAGCTGACAGCTGGCAGAGCCCCATCCATACTCTGTGTTCACCTGACATGTGTACAGACCGGAGTCCTCAGTTCTGAGTCCGGACACATGAAGTCTGATTCGGCCTCCTCTGAGGGCATCTTTGTCATTCTGGACTCGACCTACAAACTGTTTATCATGATGCAATGAGACCTCAACACCCTTAAATACATAAAACAAGACTGAAAGTCTGTTATGAGTTGTTAGTTCACAGTAGATGAAAAGAGAGTTGGAGGAGCTGTCAGGTTCAGTTGTGAACGTCCACTCCAGTGTGATGTTGTGGTTCTCCTCGGCCTGATAGGAGCTCTGTGTCACATTCACCACAAACACTGATGCTGAGGAGACAGAGAGATATTACTGTGATTTCTACAGTGGTGAAAAGTAATTGAGTACATTTGATTAAGCCATTTTCTTTCTGTAAGTGAGTAACTGGCCACCGGTTTTTAATTAAACCACCACATTCTATGTAATAAAACTATTAGTCATTTATTCATTTAGCTCAAAAATCTTGTTTTGTCCTTCTAACTAAATGCGCTAAGGGATCAGAAGTTTCCATCATCTCAGTTCTGTATGAACTCTTGTCATCTTCTATATAAACAGCAGTATAGTTTGATTGTATATGAACAATAAAGGTGAAATGTACTGAACATAAAGGGCAATGAAAACCACAACATAAATACAGCGTAGCCTAAAGAGTCGGTGACATTAAATTCTCAGACTGAGTAAAAAAAATCGAACCCGTCAGTGAAGTCAAAGTAAGTTGAGTAAATCTGTAAACTGACCACAGACGCATGAGTTGAGGATGAGGAGCAGCAGGATCCTGAAGATCATCTTCTCCCTGAAGACACAGAGGTGAAGAGTGATGAACACATGAGGTCAGAGTTCAGTCATTACAGGGAGAAGAAGGAAAATCTACAGTTTGACTTCATTCAGTCATCACAACATCTGGTCCTGTTCATCTTCCTGGTTATTACACCCCACTGAGCAAAGACCTTTCTGACTGAACTATATGAACTACAACCACTGCCAATGCCGGTTTGGCAATGGTATTATCCGGGACCTATCCCGGCCCAAACCATCGACCTGGGCTGCTTGGCCCATGGGGAAAATAGTTGTAACTAATTTTTGTCACTTATCTTATTCCTGCATTAATATCAATTCAACTGTAGTCTGCATAAATTCACCATTGCAGCGCAGCCGCCTGCTGCATCACAGCAGATTAAATAGGTTCTACCATGTAAGGGAATTCTCTCCTCCCAAATGTTTCAGATGGTTTGGCCCATGGCTCGTCTTTTAAATAACAATGGCGCGACACAGAGCGCGTCAGTGATGGAGGGTAGAAAGAGGCCAGGTGGAACAGAGAGGGCTAAGCTAAAAAAAAGACAGGTGGCAGCCAAATGTGCCAAATTGACAGATATCTTCTCAAGACAAGCTGGTAGGTTACTGAGAGATATGGATAATAGGCCTGGTTGTGAATTTGATCAAATAGGCTATAACGTGGCGAACGTTTGCAATGTCAACTCAACTGTCATCTGACAGCTTTTGTTGTTAAATATGTAAAATCTCACAATTTATATGATTTAAAAGTGTATTCCTATATTCAAAGAAGAACCGGGCACTTTCTTTACATTCCAGTTCTGATGAACAATTGCTTAACGCTTTATCACGCTTTATCTCCTCATCAACTGTAGCCTGCATTCCCACAGGCGCGCACATGTGGTTACTAACGCAATATTAAATTGGGGCGATCACATTTGTTGTTTGATATTTGTTATTAAATGCATCTCAAACATGCAATTAAAATAAATATAATTATTGAGAAGGGCTGTATGCAAATATTGTACATGGTTTGCGTGCGCAGGGACGGGGGCAGCGCGAGCACGTTGGGGTGTTTAGTTGCCTTTTTTAATTACTGGAGAGTCTGCACGCGCGTTCTATCCGCGGGAATCAGCATCATGTTTCATGTTCAAGCCTTCCCCTCCCATTTATTATAAAGTGAGCTGAGCCCGCTCACGCCCGTGCAGGGAATAGACTGTTCTATTTTCAAGTTGCAATGAGCACTTATTCGGACACCGCGCGGGCACGACGCTTTGATGTGAAAGGAAGAATCTGTTTTCTTGTTGATTTCTATCCATTTCGGACTGAACACGAATGCAGATGCAGACACGTTTACGTCCTGTGCTTGCTGTGTGTAAACGAACCGAACACTTGCTTTACATTCCAGTTTTCCATTTTTTGACAAACAGTTTCAAATGTGCTGTCACGCTTATTTCGTCTCGCCGTCATATCGTGCATTTCCATAGAGGGGCGCACACTGTGATTATCAACTATATATTTTTTTATTGTTATCGATTGTTTTCTAGCATCAGATCAACAGACCACTTCCAGTGCTACTGATGATCCCAAGGAGGGCGCGACTACTGAAGGGCGAGGTAGAGGAAGATACTGTAGTTAGTCAAGATAGACATTTGTGATGTAAAATATTGGCATAGAGAAGAAAACCATAAGGTGGTAGGGTGGTAGACTAAATCATACAAATCATTTAACACAACCACAATTAAATAAATAAATGAATTAATCAGTGAATGAAAGGATAAATAAAGTGTGTCATGTTTTCCAGCAACATAGACAACTCTTAATGAACATTTTCTGTAGCCTCAGAGGATCAGGTGCAGTCTGAAGGAGAATGTACTCCATATCAGAATGGCCTGAATTTGAATTAAATTCCCGGACTGAGAAAATGGCCCACCCCGGCCCTGACCACTGCAGTGGAAGTTGTCACAGTGAAAACCTGCTGTTTGGTCTCTGCAAACATGCAGGACAAGATTAATAACACAAAGGGGCGCTGTTTACCTGACAAATATTTCTCTGATGGTCTCATCTCACTGAGTTAGGGCAGAAAATCTCAGAGGCAAACATATACTGCCGATTGGCTAGATGGCTGATTGACGACCTGTCCAGGGTGTACTCTGCCTCTCACCAAATGACAGCTGGGATAGGCTCCAGCCCACCGCGACCTTGAATTAGATTAAGCGGGTATTCCTCCATCAACCTCGTCACATTGACTAATACCAGCACTCCACTCTGCCTCCCTGCTCTATACCTGCCTGCTCGCTCCGCTGCCATCCCGGACAAAACCACACCACAGCCAGTGTCATCATTACCCTCCCCTGTGTCGGAAACCTCTGGGAAACACATACCCGGGTATTTTGATAAACGCATATTTTCTAACCTTCGTTTGCAAAAAAAACTAGGTGCACACAGCCCCGTTTTTAAAAAAAAACACGTCTACATTGATCCGGAGAAATACGCTATCAAGAGCTGTTAAATTACGCCAAGCCTGACGGTGGCAGTGTTAGAACAATGAGAATTCCACACAAGCCAATCAGAAGCCTAATAGAGAACCACTGACAGGAAGAATTTCCGGATCCTTTTCAAGAAGAAAATATGGCGCCACGCTCATGTGTGTGGACTGATAGCGAGACTGAGCTACAGAAGCTCCGCAATTGCTACCCTCCGCCCGCGCCCTAATGCGCCTTTGTTGTTCAATACATTGTACGACTGTAATTTTCAAAATCACACAAGCGAGTATAGCTCTCAACAACAGAAATGCTGCTAGTACCTCCATGCTTGCCAGATAAACAATGAATGGCGTTATCACGCTAGCATCCTGCCAATATGGCGGATAGGGGCGGAGCTCTGTACTATGACGACAACTCCGCATTTCATTCTGAAAACTCCGTTTTCGTCTCTTTCAACCAGTTTAAACACAAACGCTAAACAGAGTTTTTAAAAAATCTCCACTTTTGCCGGAGTTTTTTTTTTTTAGCTTCGTTTTCGGAGGAAAAAACTCCGTTTGTGTATAAACGAAAGGCACAAACGAAGGGAAAGGTCTTCGTTTTTCAAAATACCCGGGAATGTGTAAACAGCACCTAAGCCCTAATGAGGAAACTACTACCATTATTCAAGCACTCCTTGGACCCACTTAAATGTTCCTCCTCAACCTTGAGCGATTGCTGGATTGGACTTTTCCTGTGGACCAATATCATCCTAATAAATCAGTTTCCTTCTATCTCTCAGTCTCAGGATGCTCCTGGGTCCCTCCAATGAGAACGACAAATGTCACAGATCTGGCAAACAGAAATAAAAAGATGCAACAAAGACAGGAAGTGTCCTGCTGTTTATCTAGTTTTCTACTCTCTCAACTGATGCGATAATAATAATGCAAACTGCATATATTCCTATAACACGTAAACACAGAGGATATTACACTCAGTGTTGTATAGTAACAAAGTAAAAATACTTCACTACTGTACTTAAGTATATTTTGGAATACTTTGTACTTTCCTCGAGTTTAAAATTTTTTGACAACTTTCACTTTTACTTCACTATATTTCCGAACTTAATTGCATTTACTCCGATACATTTTCATTGTTCGGTTTAGTTACTCGTTACAAAAAAAGGGAGAGAGAGAGAGAGAGAGAGAGAGAAAAAAAAACGCAACAGTGTTTTGGCCCCATGCATGTTATGCCTGCCCAAAGACATGGAAATTCTATCTTACAGAAACTCCCCTTTTTTAGGTTTTAAGGTAGTTTTACAAAAAAGGTCTTCCTCTTCAGATGCCAGATAAGCTGCAGTTCCCTCCCAATTCTTTTTTTCTGGTGTGTGCACCTATAGCTTGTGAAGTACAGTAATCGTAACAGCTTTTTTTCTTGGTGATGTTGGCCGCATTTTCTGTACTGAGTTATTTTATCTATTTTTTAGAAAGGTTTACAAAAGGGGTTTCAAACTGGATTCCCTCTTCAGATGCCAGATAAGCTTCAGTTTTCTCCTATTTTTTTCTTTAAATTTTGTTTTTAATGATGGCAATAACAGTAGCAGCCTCTTTTGTTTCATTTTTTTCTTAATGGTAATGTACGCCTCATTTTCAGCACTGACCTTACTTAAAGGAAAAACTTAAAGGTTCACAAAGTTTGTATTTTCTGTCTAAACCTGGTCTAAATTTTGCCTGCACTTGGTTGTGTGTAGATTTTAAGTGTATTTGACCTTCAAAGTTTACCAAAATATAAAAAATGTCATTCAAACTGCATTTGCCTTGTTTACTTTTTACTTATACTTTTCATTACATTACTTAAGTACATCTATTTTTACAGTAATTCTCATACTTAAGTACAAGACGTTTCGGATACTTTAAGACTTTAACTCAAGTAACACTTCAGTCAGTGACTTGGACTTTTACCAAAGTCATATTTTGGAGGGATACCTATACTTTTCCTTGAGTGTGAGATTTCAGTACTTTATACAACACTGATTACACTGCATTAACAGAGAATGAAAGCAATTAAAATATGTTGTACAGCGATTTTAAAGCTACTCCAAAACAAACAAAAAAGCACACACAGAGGAAATGTTAAAAATCCAACAATAAAAGGGAACAGAAGGCAAAATACTTACGATAGACCGCTTAGTCTTATAGGCTCATGATATGTCTTCCTCTGGTTCATGAGCTGTGATATGCTTTCAGCCTGTCTGGTTTTCCCAAAATGGCAAAATGGTGATTGTCACAACTCAACTCCAGACAGAAACTGAAAAGCAGAAGTTATTCACTTAGTGTGTGTGTGGGGGGGGGGGGGGGGTAGTAGTAGTATTTGTTGTATGTCAACTTTTTCCAGTTGCTCTGAGTCTGTCAGTTGTTGAGGTTAACCCTTTGATGCGCAACATATGCACACACCCTCTAATACACAACATTTCATTTAATTTCTCAGGTTATTTCATGCTGGCTGAGTTTCTCTTTGTTCTATCTTTTGAACTCAATTTAATTTATGTTTGAACATTCCAAGTATTCTTTTAATATCTTGTTTTTGATCACCACTGATCATTATTTTCATTTTTACTTTCATACTTTGTAAACAAAAGTCGTTTTTATATTACTACATCGAATTTACACACATGGGTCAAAAATTAACCATTCATCCAAGTGTGACATAAAATAAAGTACATTAATACTATTTAACTTGTTTCAAGTAGTTACTTTAGCAGTGAGTGGGGCCAAACACTTATTTAGTATTTGCAACATGTTTGTCATTTTTTCACACACACATACTCTCAGGTTTTTGGGGTGGCAAAGCAGGTGGACCCAAATGCAGACACCGTAGGCTGAGGGACTTTGAACAAAGCATCTTTAATATAACCAAAAAGGGTTATAGGCAAGATCCAAAAACAGAAAATGGAAGAACAAGGCAAATAGGGAAAACATGACTATGACTATGACTATGACTATGACTATGACGACTACAAGACCAATACAACTACCAGACTAGGACCAGAAGACTTACTTTGGAAGACTAATGACGCAACAACAAAATAAATAACTTAAATACGAAGGGGAAGAAGAACAGGTGAAGAGAGGGAGGAGAAGCTCAGGTGAGGGGAGTGAGCAGAACATGGATTGGTGGGGAAGACACCAGGAGGCAGGGATGAACAAACAATACAATAAGACAGAGGTGTGAGCAATCAAAAACGAGCAGGAAAAATACAAAGACAGTAAGTAAATATGGAACAGAACACAAGAGGACAACCACTACAAAAATAAAACAGGAACTAAATAACAGAACCAGGACAGGAAATAACAGAACCATGATAACAGATAACACAGCTATTAAACAGAACTGTAAACTGGAAAACAAAATAAAATACCACTTAACATATAACTAGAGCACAAATTCAATATCAATATTTACATCCCTCGCAGATGACCACTAAATGTTTGTGCTCCTTGCACACAGGCCTGGTGCACTGGGAACACCAGCTGACTCAAATAGAATATATCAACAGCTAGCTAATAATAATTACTTGTAACTTTCTGACAAGTAATGTACTCACTCTCAAGGTAACCTAAACCTAATCATCATATTATGTAATGTAATGTTATCTTTCACTACTGTCATCAAATAATCTCTAAAGTAATATTAGAACAATTGAAAAACAATAGTTACTGTACTTAGATGTGTGATGGAAGCTGTGCTGAGCTGTGAAATAGTAAATGCATGTGGGTCCTGTATGACCCATGTGTGTAAACTTGATGTAGCAATACAAAAGCTGTGCTTCTTCATAAAGTAAGAGAGGAAAATAAAAATAAAGATTTGTGCTGAACAAAAACAAGATATTTACTGCATACTTGGAATAGAAAATGATTAATGATTGATTTATTTCAGAGATATATCATAGAAACACTCAGCCATACATGAAGTAACAGAAAATGAATGCGGGTCATTTTTGACCCATGTTGTGCATTAGAGGGGTAGTGATACAAAAAGTGTTTTTATTCAAAAAGTAAGAAAGGAAAAATTAAAATAAGGATGCATGATGATTAAAAACAAGTTAATTGAGGAATACCTTGAATATTGAATGATTAAGTTAATTTATTGCAGAGATATGGAAAATGAAAACTCAGCCAGGTCACTTTTGACCCATGTTGCGCATCAAAGGGTTAAGTCAGGAGTGAGCAGTCCTCTGCTGCGTCATGGAGGAAAGGATGTTGGGTTTTCTTGTTCGGTACTCATATTCACAATGAACCACACTTCTTTTTGTTAGATAGCTGTGTTCTTTTTTATTGCTAACGGTCAGGTAAATTGAATTTCATTCTCTTGGTTAGAACAGTGCAGAATACAGATAAGAACTTGCTCTCATTGCCCCCAGTGGACAGCAGCAGTACAACATGCACATAAACACAAAATAACTCAAAAACAGGTTAAGATGAGAACATATTCTAACAAGGATCAACTCGGTCTTTCTCTTTAGCCTCTTGGCATATTTATTAAACACATATACAGACTGATATCACCAGAGCTCGACTCAGATACAACTAGGATTCATTCACTCCATGGCGGGCAAAATTAACCAAGAACGAAGAAGACATTACTGTATTGACCATAAACCTTATAGAGAACAGTACGGTTAAACATACTATCATAATACAGTGAGTAAGGGTGTCATCAAATCATAACACTTAACAATGGCAGTTAAACATTAAATGGTATGTTTGGTTTGTCACACAGTTTTGTTCTTTATTGCTTCATTAGCCTTACATTTAACATGCTTGTTTTTGTTTTATCTGATCTACAAGTCAGCCGAATGTGCCACCTTCACATAAAGAATGTTCTGATATCAGTTTATTATTTGTCTCGACAGAATGAAAGAAGTTTGGTTTCTCTGCACACAGAGAAAAACACAGAACTCAGTCTACAATAACTGTCTGTAAACATAAATGTGACCATGTGACTCCACCATCAGTGTGACACTATGTTTAACCTCACAAAATAACTGATATTCAGAGGTACGTCAATACGGTGACGTTCCCCCTCTGGGGCCACCTTTACTTATCTCGGTGTTGATCACGTTGCAGTTTCACATTCCACTGCTGTTTTTATGTGATTTTATCTGCGCTGCTCACAGTGTCCCACTTCTACAAATGCATTTGTCCGACAGACTGTTGAACTCATATCTTTCGTCTACATGCCTCTGGATGTTTTGTATAAATGATGAGCATCGTTGAGAATCACCAAACTTTAAATGCCAGGTTAGTTTTGAAAAGAGGAAGAACGTTTGAAATACACAGGACAAGAAGGGAAAAAAGAAAGGAGAGGTCTCTGCAACAGCCGAGCAGCCTTTGGTTAATGAGCTTCTAGCACCACCATCTGGCCAAATGGTGCAATTGTATCAGGTGATCACTGCAAGCAAAACTGTTGCAGAAAATATTCGCTTGTTTTTGGTGAAAGAAAATGAGTAGCTATGTCCAATTTCATTCTTCTTCTTCTTTTGTTGCTATTGCAGTTTTCTACTTTTGGTCACGTGATTGTGTCGGTTCACCACCTACACTTTCTGTTCACTCCTGTCAGTCACACGTACAGATCCAGACCAGGACTGAGATTCCATCAGTCATGCATCCATCCATTCTCCAAACCCACTTGATCCAATTCAGGGTCATGGGGAAGAAGCTCCGGTTAATACTGGGGAACTCTTTTCTCTCTCTTTTCTCTCAGGGGAATATTTTTAGGGGAAACAAAAATCATATTTTTAGAAGAAAAAAAATATTCAACAATAATATTCAACCAAGCAAGTAAGCTTTTTATTGACTAACTAATGTGAGTATGTTTTACCCGTCAAATGACACTGGGCGGGTTTTAGGCCGAAAACGGAAGTAATTTTTAAAAGAGGTTTGTTTCAGCACTGCGAAGCTGAGCTCGTGCTGAGAGTTCATTCTGAATTCTATTCTCATTTTTAACATTTTTAACATGAAATGGACGGCGGAGTCGTGAGAGGCACTTGTTGGCATAAAGTTCTCAGATTTTGACAACAGAATCGGGTCGTCGAGCTCCGCTTTCCGACCCGTCTGCGTCCTTTTGAGGGGCGGTTACAGCTGGTTTTTCCTTCTGTTTGCATTTCACATTTTCAGCGTCTTCTTGTCTTGCCTTTGGAGGCTCTGTAACAGGTGAGAACAGTGTATGAAGGAATACATTCACGAAATGTTCGTTTTTGAATGGACCCGTGTGCCTGGAGCAATAAAGAAGGCAAACTTAATAAAAGGTTGCTTTTATTAGCATAGGTACGTGGGGACGTGCACGAGGATGTAAAAAGGACCCGACTAAATATTGTCCGACACTGTAAAGATAAATATGTCAAATTGGCATTTAGTTTAACACTTTTAAATGCTTTGTCTGTATTTTGTAGATTAACTTGCTCATAGTGGGATTCGCAAGTCGAGTGACCTTGAGTTGGTAAACACTATCCTGCAAAAGTGAAACTTAGTTGGCCACCATTGTTTTCTCTGCAGTTAAGGGCCATGCGACGTGCGGCAGGTTGACAACAACTACATAAAGTAGACGAAGAACCTACTCTGTATTAGATTATATCGACATACGATTCCGTTGAGATGATAATGCGGTAGCCAATCTGTGTTCACAGCTCTGGGCGGACCGGGGGAAGCATGTCGGGTTGGCCTGTCGGCCTGGTACCGGTGCTGGCTGCTTTGGTGATGATCTGTCCTGCCGTGGGTGAGTATAGAGGCTCGACAGTGTTTGCTGTTTGTCAGTAAAGAAATGAATGCTGATGATCGCATTAAATACATTTTTAAAAGTCGCTAATTGAGACAACGTGAGGAGCGTGACAGAACCCTTCCGCATGAGTCCAGTGGGTGCTGCTTGTCGGCAGAGAGGAAACTGGAGCAGTGGTGTGCACAGTGGGGCAGGGCGGTCGACCCTCCTTTAGACCCAATTGTTGAAAAACGCGTGCTAAAGTGTCCTCTTGGGAGCCAAAACTGGCTAAAATGTCCTATTTTACTGTAGTTCCACATATGGGCACAATGACTTGAGACTAGTTGTCGTAGTTCATCATAGTTTCTCTTGAGTTGTCAAATAAATAGTCTAAATGTGTATTGTTCCCTGTGTGATTTTTATCACAGAGCCCTCTTGGGTGAAGAAAATACATTAAACTCCAGAAGACTTTTAGGACCAAGAAATACTATGACACATGACTTTTATGTTGGGCCCTTTGTTGATCTATATTGAGCCAGAACTATATCTCACAGAACCAGTTTGGATTATCTGGTGCTAATATGGTGTTAAAATGCACTAGAATACAGGAAATGGCATCTACTTAATTGAAAATGTACATCCATGTCGCTGTGTTCTTCAGTCCACACAGTTCTCATGGAGGCTGATCCTAACAGCAAACTAACCTGAATAGTCGGTCCAGTTAGTCTGTTTTAAGGCAATATAATGTGCCATTTGTATAACATATAAAATGTGTCTAAAGTGCCCTCTACAGTGGTGAGCACGTGCAATATGTGCCCTTTTTTATTTTTTTATTTTTTTCCACCCTTCAAAAAGTCTGTGCATGCCACTGCTGTGGAGAAAATATAGAAATGAGGCAAAGTTGATAGAAAAACAGCTGCATAGGGTCATTCGTGTTTGCTATTAGGAACAGTATTTTAATGTTATCACAGCAATGGATCATGCTGGCACTTTAGGACCCTTGTGGATTTTTTTTAGGGTGAATTAAGCCCTATTCAGATGGGACTAGTTCAATGGGGGGACGTATGGTAATGTTGGTTAACCAGTCGACGCCAGGGAGAAGAAATTACCAATTCGGACGGGACAAGAAATCCCTGTACTATCCATCTAACATGGGAGGAGTTGTTGGTTACGCACAACCGTCACATCCTGGATGCTGCACGTCTTCATTTCACTTCCGTAAACCCCATCTGTAAACAGACATGGCGCCGACCATGTGTGCTTGCAAGCAGCGCTTCATCCAGAACCTCCATGTTTGCAAACAGACACACCTAATTGTTTCTCTCTTTAAAAGGATGTGACGACATATTCCGTACTTATTACCGAAGGTCGCATTCGCACGGGATTAGTATTACCTACGGTAGATACTCCGGACCGTTTCACAGGAGGTAGAATTCTCGGCAAAGTTTACCGACATACTCCGCTATCTTTACTGACATGGCGCGTTCGGACGGGACTAGATTTCCCCGTTATTATTACTTTACCCCAGGTCCCCCCATTAAACTAGTTCCGTCCGAATAGGGCTTTAGACTGAAGTAAAGGGGTCAGTCAGGGTTTAAAGCAGAAGAGGGAGAGAATGAAAACTACAAATAATCCCAATCAAAACACAGAAGACATTTCCAAAGGCTTCGTGAGTTCAGTCGGCAGAGATTTCATGAGGTGGGGGCTCTGATACTGATAGAAATCTTGATCTTGATCTTGATCTTAATCTTGTGTTGTGATTCCTGTGTTGCTCCGGGACTCCTGCAGGTCAAACTCCGTCCACTGTGACTGGGGACGTCTACAAAGCCGAGGAGCACAGCAACCTCACGCTGACGTCATGTCTCTACCCAGCGAACGCGGCTCTCCCTCCCAACTCCCTGCAAATTCAACTCGTATCCTTGAAACCTCTGAAGAAGATTTACGTGTATGACAGCAGGATCGGGGGTGTGAGGTACACAGATGTTCTCTTCAGAGGACGACTGCAGTGTGATCTGCTGCTCGCCAGAAAAGGACAAATCGAATGTCTCCTTGCTGACCTGAGTCTGAATGACACTGGAGTGTATCAGTGTGTCGTTTTTGCTGATGGAAGAACCAACTACAAAGATTATGACATCGTAGTTACAGGTAAGCTGAATCCAGCACAGTCACTGAATAATGAATGTGGATTTAGACCTGGTATTGTTCAGCTGTAGCGCTCACACTTATCACAAAACAGGCTGTAAGCGTGAAGTGGCTCAATATTCTAAAGGTTTGTGGACTTAACATGTTTATACTCATCAGCAAACACACTGGAAGTCATCAGTCCAGGATCAGTTTTTTTTTTTTGGTTCCCAACAACGCTTGCATTGAGTGTTATCTTAAGCAACTAACTGCTCCAGTTTGTTCTCTAGGAATAAAGGGAAATATAATGTTGGCGTGATGTGACCTTTCTGTTAGCAGAAAACTGCTGGAGGTGACTTTTTGTTTGTTCTTTTTTTACAGCATCCAAGAACCAAACCGCTCCAACGACTTCAAAGCCGGCGAGCACGCGGGACAGAGTGGGGCTTATTGTAGCCGTCAGTATGTTTACATTAGTAAATGCAGCACATGCACTTTGTCATGCGAAGGTCACACATTTTTGATGAATGAAACAGATTTACAAATTGGCTTTGACCCTGACAGGGAAAAAAAAGCATGATCTAGAACAAAACTACCATTTAGTTTTATACCCTTTTAGTTACCCTAGCTGCCTCATATTTACCAAACTTCTGTTACTTTCCACCTCCTTCTTTCACTCTTACTATTGTTGGGAGCAGCAAAGGCCTCCTGCCCAGAGATCAGACAAGGTCCCCTCTTTGCCTCTATGTGCGGGCAGTTTAAGCCAGCTACCTCAGAGTGGTCCTTTGCTGCAAGTGTTAAGGCCTCAGTATGCTTCTCCGTCGCTATCCGTCTCCATAGCCAAGTTCGAAGTTCTCCGTCGGGCTGTCGGATACGAAAGGCAACTCACCTCCCGGTCAGTAGGCGTCGCTACGTTAAACGACCTAATCTTGCGACATGTATCCTGAAAGTCGTTGATTGATTGTTTACCCTCCGGCTGCATTCCACTCCTCACATGGCGACCGAAAACATTTTTTTGAAATGTTGACCGGCACACAGTAAACTCTTTCAAAAATGGCGGTGTTGTTGTTGTGAGAGGAGGGAACTAACTAACCGGAAAAGTGATTCCGGAAATGATGTTGTTAGCCGACCAATCGCAACCCTTTCGGTCTCTGTCGCCTCGATGGATAGAAAGGAATTTTGGCCAACGCACGCAAGCGATGGAGAGCCTCTCGGATAGGACCATAAATCAGCCTTAACATTTAGTTTGGGTTATTGTACCGAGCCGGGACAAAGTGAGGGCACAGTATTTTTAAAAAGGCATTATTCCCGGTTTACGAAGACAAAAACTTCTTGTCCTAAGGAAGTTAGATCTGTCTAGATATGACAAAAGCAAACGTGCAGCATTAATCATTTGTAATGCATATTAGTGTTACATCATAGACATTATCCGATGCATGCAAGTTTTGCAAGGACGCATGCTTTGAACTGACTGCAATCAAGCACAGATATGAGCCAAGAGCCTTTTTTAAGGCCTTAGCGGTCGAACACTACGTGATTTTGAAGTCTCCAAGCAGAGACTCAATGAATGAGAGCGTGCCATCGTCACCAGCTGCATTCAAGACCCCCAGACACGTCCGAAGGATAAAGCAATTGTTTTTGTTGCGATCGACTGAATCAGCAATTCACCAAAACTGCTCTTATCAGGAACGTGCAAACATTAGTCTGTACTTTGTTCGAAGCTTTTAGCCGTACAAGGCCAAGAGTTTTATCTCAGGGGAGTCTGCTGTGTTTTCAACAGAGATGTCACTGTTGTCACAGTTCACCGATGTCAAACTTAGCAATGAATGCACTTTACATTGATGCATTAAATCTGCTGCTTTCAATGGCTTTAGCAGTTCGAAAGATTTAATGTGAAATCCAACTTTGCGTTTCATGTTTTTTTTTTTTTTTTACCTTATATTAACCTGTTTAGGTTAATGCAAAGCAGCACTTTATTTAAGATGAGGGCGACAGCCGGCGAGTGGGTAGTGTGATGGTCCACTAACGTGACGGTTGACCTTTCAAACACCTGCCCCTCCACATGTCGACGCATCCACGGGCGAGACACTGAAGCCCGTGTCGCCAACGATAAGCTAATCAATTTGTCATAGTTGAGAAAAAGCTAAGAAGTGATGAACGAGTAAATGAGGGACACATTTCAAAGCTCGTTGCAGAACCCAGGGGAGGTTAAACGGTGCTGTATCACTTCGGGTTGTTTACATATCACAACTTGATCTACCTGTGTCTAATGAGGCTGCTGTAAGTAAACTGCCACCATGTTCAATGGATGTTGCAGTTTTTCCATGTACTGTACAATTATGTAGGTGTGTAGTTTTGTTTGTCATGTCATGACATCATCATGCAGCTACAGTCTGCTGTAAACCAGCTTGTAATAATGTAAAAGGTACTTTCTTTCTTTCTGTGCCATTGTTTTTATAAAAAAACAAACTTTTGTAAAACTTTTAAGACTGGTTGTTTTTGTAGGAAAAGCTTGAAATGTCAGCAATCATCAGAAATAAAGTCTAACAGAAGGGTAAGCACTTTGCACTTTATGTATAAATACGGTACAGTATATACAGTAAGGATGTTTAAGACTCGATGACACGGCAAACGTTCATAGAACGTTTGTGATGACATTGAAACCCACTGAATGCTTGTAGGCGCTGTCATTTTGATCCACAAATAAATTTCCTTTTCTACTTCATTGTGTAGAATGTGTTTGAATGTTTTGCAGCATCACAAGAATGTATTTTCAGCTGTTTTACGTATAGAAATCATAATCTGTGCTTAAAAGAAAACCCCAGAGGCATTCATTATTTAAACATTGCCACATGTTATAGAATTCTTACGCTGCCCACTGTTGAGCTCTTACCAGGACTAACTTTCATGTCTGAGATCCAAAATACAAAACCAACCCTGAAAGTGCATAATATACATCATGTAACGGTTTGCCCTTCACGTGCTCTGGTTATGAAAGGTTTTTGGAAACCACCACTGCAAAAGAAAAAAGAAGACACTCATTAACACTCACACCTGAAACCGCTGTCCTTTGTGTGATGTGTAAACTGGCGTGACGATATTAGGAGGGGCCCACGTCAAATTTAAATTCTAAATCTTTCTCTTGTCAAGTCAGCTTAAGGCAATTAACACAAGCAGGGATTCAGTTTGTGAAAATTTGCTATACTTTAAGCTTTATATATGGTAAGTGGGTAGCAAAATGATTTGGGAGTTATAGGAATAGAAAAAGAGTGCTTAGTTCATCATGGGATGCAGCATAACTCAAGGAAGGTTCAGGACCATCAGAGTCAGCCCTAATTTCTTTCTCAAAAATGAAGGTTTAAAGCCTAATCTGCTTCCCTAACCCAAACTGCCAGCTGGTTCTACACGAGAGGGGCCTAATGAGCGAAGGCTCTACTTTGACAAACTTCAGGAACCACAATTAAAGCCTGCAGTTTTAGAGCAAAGTGCTCTGTTGGGAAAATATCAAACTATGGGATTTTTCCTAAATGGTTTTCTTTTTATTTCAGTCATAAAAAGAAAAGCTTTCACGTTGAATAGTTGCAGAACGCACACAAGCCATATTAGTCGGAATGCTTCCCACACATTGCACATGCTTTCATTAAGTCAGAATTGACAGTGATATTTCCTGTGACTCGCACGCATCTCCAGTTACTGTTAAATATTCAGTGTGGCAATGGAGTTCCCTACCCGTGATGAGAAAAGGCCGATTGCTAGATAACTTAAGGAAAATAAACCGGAAAGATATAAACTGGAGGATACTGTAGCATAGATTGAATGTGATCGGAAAACTGGGATGTCCTCTCTAAATGAGTGGTGTTGCTGAAGGGGATATGAATTTATCGAACTGCCTAAAGCTGTGGCTCATCAGATTTCTGTGATATGAGGATTTTGAGGCTCTATGAAAATACAGTGTCCTCCATAATGTTTGAGAGACAGTCACATTTTGAGTCACCCCTCTGCTCCTCAGGGTAAAATTCGAAATCAAACAATTCTTCTCTCCATTGTCTTCCGCTAAGCCGACGTCAGGCACAGAGTGAACGGGTCCAGGAGGGAAACCCAGACATCTCTCCAGCGGCACTCTCTCAGCTCTTGGATCAAAGCTAGGCTGGAAGAGATATATAATCCGAATCTGAAAAACCTCCAAAGAGAGCTGAGGCTGAGCCCAGCCACCCTCAAGGAAACCAATTATTTTGGTCACGACTAACAGACATCACCAGACGCAGAGTACAGACACAATAACATAAAAACTACCGTAAGTTGAAAATATTAGGTAAGCCTCTGATTGTTTCACTGTTGCATTCTGGACATCTGCACAATGAAAAGCAGATCTGCTGCATTGGGAAAACAAAACCCAATTTATTGACTTTTTTTTACTTGTTAGATGTAAGATGTCCTTTTGCTATATCAAAAGCAGTTGATAAAGTCTTTATGAGACATGAGTGAAATTCTCATTAATAAATAAATCATAAGTGTTTAGCCCATTCAGACGCAGTGATGAGACAAAGTATTAAAGTATCACGTTCTCAGACTACTTTCTATGTTGTCATACCACTCAGAATCTTAATTTCCCCTGTAAACATTGTCGTGCTTCTGTGGCTTTTTATATTGATTCTCATTTGCCTTTTCCCTGCTACACTGTATCTGATGTGGTAACGATGGGAATTTCCCCGCTGTGGGGCCAAGGTAGGTTTATGTTATCTCGTATCTTGTTGAGTTGTATACACTGAGCCACACACACACTCCGTAGTTTTTATCTGTAAATGTAATATTTATTGTCATTAAAGTGCTGTAAAGGGGATGTTCTACCGGTCATAATTATTAGCCTGCAGGGCTTCAGATTATCCACCAGAAGATAAGCAGTGTACAGGAGCCAGTACGTTCAAAGCTCCACGTGCTCTCACATAACTAATGTGTACAAGGACTTGCGAATGGGGTGTTTATATTTGCTAAGGCAAAAGTACTTTAATGAAATATTTTTGCAGCAAGTAATACAGTAGCATTACTAATTACTTTTTACAGGCGGTAATGCTGTAATCGTGGTACTTTCAAAAGCCACTTTACCCCAACACTGTTCAGACCCATTAGAGGAAAAGTGCAGAGAACTGCACACAGAACTGGAAACCACACTCAATAGTGTGGTAGTTTGGATGATTAAAAACGGGGCGATGAAGAGATGGATGGATATCCTTTGCCTTGTGGTAATTATTACTGAATTGTAACCAGGTGGAAACATTCTAAAAGATAGTCAGACCAGTCATTCTGTGGGGTTTTGCTTTTGCTCAATCATTTCTGCACTACTGGAACAGTTTTACAGAAGTTGTTGGGCTATTTCTTGCATCCTGTTTGCGTGATGTACAGTATGATGTCATACTAAGAAATTCTTGACATTTGTCAGCACAGACCTTATTTGCATATTCTACCGAGCAACTGCTATCATGGCGCACTCAGTGGAAAAACTAGTGTAGGGTCTTAAAGTTGTTCTTTTCTTATAACCACGACTATAAATACATTTGAAGATGTATTTTAAATAAGTTAAGTTATAATGAAGACGATAGCAATCACTTTGGGGGACATTTTCTCTACAGATGACATCAATACAGCACTCTTAAGTTTTCTCTGATTTCTTCTAAAAAGAAAACAACAAATACTAAATGTATTTTTTTTTTGTTACACTTAGAAGATCTGAATAAGATAAGGTGAGTGGAAATGGTTAAAGTGTATGAAAGAAAATGTTTAAATTCCACTGAAGTGGATCAAAATGTGCATATTACCTCAATTCCTCTTGTTTCAGTCAACACCTCTCACACTGATTGATATTGGTACCACCATTATCGAAGAAATAGAAAATCTTCCACTTCTAAACCTAAGAGGCAGATTTCTTTGTTTTGCAAAGCCCTGATAACATTCAGGGTAATAAATCTGCCCCTGACAGAATGGAGAAATGGAAACTGGATATCAATCAAAGCCCATAAACAAACAATGAATACAAGAATGAGGTTACTGGAGTATGTCCCCTGATGCTCCAGACTCTTGCACTAAATGTTTTAGAAGAAACAGGCACCCTGCTCCACTGTGCATGGGACTGTCCCAAAACGCAAAGTTATTTATTCAAATATGTCAAGTAGAGCAAGTGCCCTGTCACGCTAAATTGTGTATACTTGGCATATACCCAGAAGACTTTATGGTCAATTCAAAGCAGCTTATTGATGACTTGATGTGCATCGTGGGGAAGTGAAACAGCTGTACCGCACCTGACCTGACAAAGACTTAAATGACGGGACTGAAGAAGAGCTCTATCTCATTTTCCTCTTGTCCACCACATTTTTATTCGTCTTCGAAGTCTGTTTAGAAATGGCAATTACTAAATTACACCCACAAGCAATAAAGCCTATCCTCCCCCGCAGCCCTACTAACTAACCCCTCGATTCAAATCTACAAATGTTACTCAGGATATGCTTTATTATTGAAACTTAAAACAAAAGAATTGGATCCAAGATCCATTCGTGAATACCTTCCCAGTCAGATCAGCTCTTTGCAAACTACATCATGGGTTTAAAAAAAGTTTGTTTGGAACATCTCTGCTGGCATTCTGGATCAAATTCCAAAACCGAGCTTCTAAAACACATATAAACATGTTAGTCCGGTTTAATCATACAAAACTGAAGCTCCAAAGGCAGGAATAACAAAACCTGATTAATGCGGTTGGGGACTTAATCTCTACCACATGTATACGCTCAACAATATTATACTCAAATGGGCCCAGACGCGAAACGATAAAGCGGAAGTGTTATATTAAATAACCTTCAGTAGTTTAAAGACGTCTCTGCAGTGAATTTTGTTGATATTTGTATGCACGATGATCTCGCACAGAGAAAGTTAGAAGCAGCAGAATGTCTCAAACATTCTGACTGGGGGCAGAATTTTGGGGGGTAAGATAAGTGGTGCAATCCAAATAGATTGACTGATTGCTTCCTGGTTATTGCAGTCAGATTGCTTCACACCAGAGATAAAACTGAGGACAGTTTGACTGGTGAACGATGATATTCCTTTAAACTGTTAAGATTTTTTTCCCCCACACATTATGATTTGTGCTCATAATGACAAATTGAAGCTCAATAAGCGTTGACCCTGTGAATGTAAACTCAGAATGTGTTACAGCTCTGGCTGTTATGTAGGCTATCAATGCGATTTAAACAATTCGGATGCCTCATTGTGAATCCTGTAAAGATGATATTTTTTTCCATTTATTTGATGCGCTTTGGAGAGTTTTGACAGGCTGCATGTAAAACCAAAAGGGAAATGTTTAATAGATCAGTCATTTCAATAATAAAAATGAAAGCGCGTGAATTCCAAATCTCGGATTAACTGCGCTCATCTCGTTGGGAACAGGAAATATTTAAAGTGAGACGGCTATTTTTGACTTTGGAGCACTTCTTGCTGTTTAGAAAGAAAAAAAAAAGCGATGAAACTCTCCCTTCCCAGCTGGTGTGATCGCCCACAACGACGCATATGGCCACAAGAAAGGTTCGACTCAGAAAGAGAATCACTCAAGGTTTACGGCCGCGCGTTTGTCGTTTTTATTTAGTTCATTCTGAGAAGAACTGACTGACAGGACAGGGTGCTTTTGTGGAACTCTTGCAGCGTAGCTGTAAAGCAGCTCTGTAAGTGAAAAGAAAAAAAGAGAAGTATCAAACCAGCTTCCTGACAAAGGAAGCTCGAAGTTCATAAAGTTTGTTCATGAAGCCACTCCGAGGTTGTGGGTTGCAAGGCCGCGTGACCGTTTTTTTTTTTTTTGTCTTTCTTTCATACAAGCTCCATTCCCCGCCATTGATGCTTCCGTTATCAGCCTTGTCACGCAGCAAGGACTAGCGCGTTTCCCCGCCTCTGATTGGTTAAGGCCTAACTCCTGGTTACCTGTCGCTTTAACCCCCTGCTGCACGCTTAGTGCACCGATTATTTTCATTTCTTTCTTTCTTTTCCCCCCTCACTCCACGGACTGTGCCCGAGTCTTCCTCTTTTATTTGGACGGTTCACCTCGCTTTCATTCTGGTGAGTTTAGACGAAAACTTCCTCCTACAGTAAGCGCAGACTCGTGGCTGTTGGAGGAGGCTGCGCAGGGAATGTTTGCTCTGTACAGTATTGTATTGTTTGGCCGTCGCCGATCCAGGTGGACAAGCGAGATCGATGTACATTTAAGCGGCGTGACGGATTTTAATAAAAGAATGGATTAGCCCGCATGTCTGCGGTAAATCGGTGTTCCTGTTCCTGTAAGTGTCGCCTCTCTTGACCGCAGTGCCTGCGCTCCGACCTGCAACCTCCAACATCCAACCTGCATGCTGTATATGAGATGCCTGCTGTTGCTTATTCTTAGAGCAGTGCCGCTATTTAAAAGGCACGAATATGTGTTTTGTCTGGCACTGCTTTAAAACTCCTGTGCATGCGCTTTCATGAATAATATTTGTAAAGAATACGTCGTGCGCAGAGCGCAGTGTGTGGATTTAATAAGAGGAAAACGGTGACGCTTTTCTAGTGTTTTGGGTGTTTTTGTTTTGCTTAATAAAAAAAACAATAATGGAATGCTTCTGGGAGGTTTTCGTTTGTGTTTTACTATTATTGAAGTGGAAATATTTGGCTCTCAAAGGAAGTTTTTTGCATGTAAAATTTGCAATCTAACGCTGCCGCTCATTATCATCGTAGGTGCTTTTTTTTTATCTCTTGACCATCATCACTTAAAGTTACAAAGCTCCTCATTGTGAAATACGCATATTTGTAGGTTCGTTTTGATCTATTTAAATGGCCCCGCACAGTTTCATTGAACATTCAGTCGCTGCTTTACAAAGGGAACACCTTTATTGTTGCGGGTACGGAGCGCAATCTGGCGCAGAAAGCGTTAACGTGCGTAAATATATGGAGGCAATATCTTCAGCAAGGACGTCCGTGCAGCTCCGTGTGTAGTTACAAATGTGTGGTTGCAGAAATAGAGGGAAAAGGCCTTTGGTTAGTTTGTGGACAACGCTGACAACCCCGTTGTGTTTCACACCGAAAAATGTTTTTTTTTTTTTTTACGAGGGACGGGACTAAATAATACCTGTAGGCCTAAGTGTTGAAGAAATGGCAACATTACAAAGTGGTTAAAGTTTCAATGGCATAACTTTTCTTCTTTCTTTTGTTTATGTGCTGCTGAAGAACATTAAGCTGACAAAACGCAACATGAAATATCTCCAGTTTATAGTGTCTGTATTTAAATGAGTCAAAGTAATTGTAGGAATCACTGCAATTTTTTAAACTATCATCTGTGTTATTCCAAGTTTTTCAGATTTTTGGGTTATTGCCTGTGTATTCTGTCTGCTGTGGCTCTCTTGATTATTTCAATTGAGGCTACAAATGTTACAGACTCAGTGGATTAATCTGTAAACCGGCTCTCGAATTAAAGGTTCATTTGTTCAGACAAAAGTTCAACAGCGGTTCGCTAGTCTAACCAGAAGCCTTACACCTTAACTTTATTACCCAGTCAATCCCAACAACTTCCAGTGTTGTGTTGGTGGAATTTAAGATCATCAAAGTAACTTCAGCACATTCGGGGCACAGCATTACGAGGGCTCCTTACACCACATCCGGTTTGGAAGACGCTGTACTCCAAAGATGTTGCTGCTATGTTCATATTTTAAAAGATACATTTGGCACTTTGTACCTTGCTTTTCAGTGTGTAAAATTGGAAGAAAAGTTATGCAGAGGATGCCCACAGATTAGAAGCTGGATGGTGTAATCTCAGTACCCTTAACTGTGGCTCTCGGAAATATTGACGAGGCTCTTTCAGTGTTGCATCATCAGTCAAACTAGCTGTAGTCACAACTCAGGGGATCACTAAATAACTTTTCAAAAGTCTCCTATAGTGGAGTGTTTCAAATTGGGGGAATGAAGGTGCTTTCTGCCTGCAGAGATGGAGTCCTCACCACAGGAATTGAGAGGAAGCGCAATTCATTGAGCTCTTTGTGGCTTCTTCTACAGTAAAACATCCCCTGTACAAACATTTCCTAACATTACCTTTTAAAAATTCAAACCTAGCTCAGAGGAACAGTTGAGACCTGGGTTTATTGAGCCTCTAAACCAAAGAGGAGCCAAGGAAATTACTAATTTCGGCCAATGAATTACGGAGAGTCGTGGCTCTCTCGAGGTTAAAAAGAAAAAAAGGCCCCACATTTCCCCCCTCCATGTGACATGATGTTCAAAATGAAAATTCAAACCATTGAGGATATCCTTTATTTTTGTTTTGTGTCAGCACATCCACAATTTCCTCTTTTTTTTTTTAATGCCTTTTATTTTATTACTCTTCATCACACAAAAATCACTTGGATCGATTATCTCTAGATCTCATTGATGGTTTGTTTCCATAATTTTGATTTACAGTAAGACACAGACTAACCTCCAGTGCTGTGTGTCGATGATTCAGTTGGTTCATATTTTTGGGTTTTTTTCGTTAAAGAAAATGACTGAAGCCATTTCTATTTTTTTTTTTTCCTTGGGTCAAAGAGCAATTATATATATATATGAATACGCTGTGCACACTGTTGGCATGTGACCATCATCATCATCTGCTGTGTCTTCTGGTCTTAGGTTCTCTGACCTGCCCCCCTCTGCTGTTTCCTTTGGATCAGTTGTCTGAAAAGTGAAGGAAGTCCTCTGATCTGTCCTGGCATCTGCTGGAGCCGTCGGCAGTCATGTTCCAGTGGGAGAAGCTTCAACAAATTTGTGAAAGGTGGGGATATTTAGTCTCTTGGATATCTCAGTTTTTGGGCTCTGGATATAAAAGACAATGTGGAAAAAGTAGAAAATGAAAGTGTACAAATGACTTTATGGGAGCTCTCGCTGTAGCTCTTTGTACGCTAGTAAAACGACAGAAAACAAACAAACCAAAAAAAAACTTTGGCTTTAATTAAATTCTATAACACTTGAAATGATATTTCTGCGGGATTTGTTATTATTTGAATATATGCTGTGGTTATAGTTGTGGATAACAGAATCAAATATAAAGCAGCTGCCAAACATGTAGAAAGTTAGGCGTTGCAGAGAGGAAGGTGCGGTAGAAATGTTCAGATGTCGCCATTCCTGCTTGTCGAAGCTTGTTAAATTTGATCTGCCAGCGTTGTCACACTTTCCCACGATGATCAAGGGAAGAAATGGCTTAACCCTCTTTTCATTCCGTCCTTCCTCATTAATCTTCACATAAAGTTACACCCGATTTTTATTTATTTATTTATTTTTTTTTGACTTTCTGCTGAATTTTCAAAAGTAAAAGACTAAAATATCCAATTTACATAAGTAAATTGCTCGCAGTTCTCTTGCCACTCTGTTAATGCACCTTTGGCGTCGGTGTCAGCCTCAAGTTTCTCAGTTTCTGTGGAAATGTCTTCCATTCATTTGGGTAGGAACATTTAAGCCCAACCAGTTTGGATAGGGGTCTTTGATATTTAATTCATAGAATTGAGTGTGAAGAGCACTTCTTGATCTTATGAAGCTGTCTCTCCTTGTAGGAAAACATGAGATGGATTCTCAGAGTCCTGATCTTAATCTCTGGTAGGTTTTCTCTTTTATTTTAGTCTGCTCACACTTCTCTTTAAGATACTGCAAATACGTCTCGGAGTCTTGGTGTCAAACTTGACTGGTAGTGATTTATTTATTTTATTTTTTTCTTCCCCCTTCTCTCTCCTTTTACAGCCAATCTTCTTGCGAAAGGCTCTCGCACCATCTATGAGGCAAAGGAAAACGACAACGTCACCATCGGATGGAGATGTTCGATCAAGACGGACATGACTCTCATCGAGATGATTTGTTTTTTTCACTTGGATATTGATAGGATTTTTTATGAAATGATAGAGGGTGTTGAGGTTGTAGACTCTCAGTATCAGCAGTTTGCACGACGAGTTCAGTGTGACAGAGACGCTCTCGGAGAAGGACGGATCAGACTTCATCTGTCCAGAGTCACCACGAAGGACTCTGGAAATTACTCCTGTCATGTGGCTGCCAACTATGACAAGATCTCAAAGAGCTGGGTACTCGAGATGTCTGGTAAGAAGACCCCACAAATACAAATGTCAGTTTTCTTGGTTTGAAAGAAAGACGATAAATACACCACCGTAGCACTACTGTAGAACATAATAGCGCTGTAACCCCCACAGAGTATTTTCTCCTGAATGTGACTCGGAGCCCTGATGGGAAAAACAGCGACATGTCCGGCAACACACCTGGCAGCGCAACTACTTCAGGTAAGAAAACGCAACTGTGACAGTCAACCCAGGAAGATCAATATCAAGCAGTAGTCATGATTGCAGTACTTCAAAAAGGCATCGGAGGCAAGACACGAAGCTGGGGAAATAACCTTTATCTGGAGAGTAGGGGAAACGGACTACGTTAGCGTAGTAAAGGGCACCTCACCGTGACACCCGCCGACGTTTTTGTAGCGCTGCCTTAGTTTTTAACCACATACAATGCCCTGCAGCGCGCAGGGGAACCTCGTTCTTTGTGAAAATGTCACCACAGAAAGGGATTTCACGACAGAAGAACATACGCATCAGATTTTACTTCTGTCGAGATCTAACCAGGCTGAAATTGCAATTTGTTGGTCTTGTAGAGATAACTTTCAAATCAGCCCGCGTCATTTAAGGAGACGGCTGGCTCGACTGCAGCTCCATAGGCGTTTACACCTAAGTGATCCTGCTGATATGGTCAACCAGGCCGTCTCCATGGTTACCGAATGATGCACGAGAGGTGCCGTTTTCATTAAACGATAACGGCATGATTGGTGTGTGTTAAACCTGATTCCATTCTTGAAATGCTCGTCACACCAGCGGGATTTGCTTTGTGCATTTTCACAAGCAGAATTGTTACACAAACGCTCCACATTCCATGTTTGATTCATAGGCTATTTTATTCAGTTTTCAATGAAAGGGGGATAAAAATGGGTACACCTTTGCCAGAAATGCATATAAACAGGGGCGGACTGGGGAGAAAAAGTGGCCTCGAAAACCATCGGTAAATTAACTCGTTATAATTATCCGGACTAACGAGATAATTATCTTGTTATCTCGAGAAAACCATCAAAAAAAATTTTATACATACCACGTCCGCTCTGTGTAAGAACATATGTAAGAACATGAAAAGAGATGGAAGAAGTTAATGCTCAGGTTCTTAAAGTGTCAACATTGTAAAAATGGTCCATTTCAAGTCAAATGACCCGCATTAAACTAGTTTAGTATTGGCAGCAGAATCCATTCAAAATACTACAGTAAAAGTTCCTTTTATTCATTTCTGTAGAGTAGACTTTGTAAATATTTCCTTCTTGCGCCTGCTTCAAGTGCTGCTTGAAACTGAATGGGTTTCACCTGATTTTAGTCCCAAACACTTGTGCACCATCCTCATGCAGGTGCAGAACATTCACCTGAAGGACCAAAGCATGAAGATGAATGGAGCAACCCAACCAGAGCTGGAGTAGTCCTGGCTGCTCTAGCTGGGGCAAGTATTCTTTTTTGCGTTGTGTTCCGTTCAGCTCGGGCTCTCAAAAGCAAAATTTGTCCACAACAACATGAAGGTATGTATACTGGGAAGAAATCTCTTTGTTTGTTTTTTTGTTTTTTTTTTCTGATTTCAAAGTGTCTGACTCTTGTGTGTTTGGCCTTTGCGTCTTTTCACTCCTGCAGTTCACACTTTGGATCGAAACTGCACCATTTCCACTTGATGAGGGACCAAGTCACTCAATTTTCACCACACGTGCCTCACCGTAATAAGAGCTTTCATCAGAACATTTTCAGAGAAGTTTCATAAAATACGAGAGTGCCTGCAGATGCCAAATGACTTGGCTTCACAATTAGTCAGCATGAGTAAGAGCAGTGGTTGGCATCTGTTATCTAAAGTATGCCAGTAAGCATATGCTGGCCAGCAGGATTAATGTATAGTCACTAAAGTTATTTAAAGACTATACATTGATACTAGTAACTTTAGAGCTATTTTTCAAGCTCTGCATCTTTGTGCAAACATTTTTATGCTCTGTTCTTTATTTTCAATCTTGCAGGAATTCACTGGTCAAGATAAAATTATTTTATCTTCAAATTCTTAAACAACCTCAGCCCAGGTTCTTAAATCGCCTCTCCACGGGTACACTGCCTGGCTGAAAAAGTGGTTTACTAAAAAAAAAACACAAAAAAAATTTGCACACTACATACTCTTATCTTTGATCACACATCACACATGCACCATGGCATCTTTTCAGGAAAAACGTAGGCAGTGTGGCGACGTCCATTTGCATAAGGAGCGGCATGAGATCTTCTACTGATGGTGGGAGGCTTGTGCACAGCCTTCTCCAGAACCTCCCAGACCCAGTAAAGTTGAGGTCTGGACTGTGAAAATGGTGTCTCGTGCTCGCTTCTCTTTCACAGTTTGAGTTCATTAATTTGTTCACTGTCAAACTGGAATATGCAGGAATGAAAAAAAAAATCCGTTTATGGAAAACGTGGCCGTTCGTCATATTCAGGTAGTCGGCTTTCTTTCACTTTTGGTTGCTTAAAATGGACCTGACCAACTGACACAATCTGACTGCGTTCTTAAGACAAATTTGGTCATTTCAGTGATATCCTTTGAAGTTTTGTTAACTAAACGCTAGGGATGGGAATCGAAAATTGTTTAAATTCCTTGGAATTGGTTGCCAATTTTGCAAACCATTCCCTTATCGATTCCAGTGGGCGTGAATGACGTCACCACGCACGATGCGTAGCTTACGCGGCTCCAGTGCAGTCAACAGTAAACATGGCGCCCAAGCGGTACAAACGCTCAAAAGTTTGGTTCCACTTGACTAAAAAAAGACGACAACAGAGCAACTTGCAATACTTGCAAAGTGGATATTTCGTCAAAGGGAGGAAATACTACCAACGTGCAGAAACATTTGCTTACACAGCATGCAATAACTATTGATGAATGTCGCGTTTTCGATCCGCTCCGGACTAACGTTAGTGAATCTCAACCCAGCCGCATTGACGTTAGCATGTCCTCGGCTAATACTGCAGGTAACTAACTAACAAACACTGCCTATCATGTTAGCGCCATTTGCCTCATTGTAAAAACTGCTATTAGTAACGTTAAATGAATGCCTTCTCATGTATTACATTAGATGGCCATCAGACAGAGTCTGACTGGCTCAGAGCCAGAGGGGTGCAGTACCACCTCCAGTTCACGTCTACCTCTAGCTTCTCCTTTCACCGACGCAGGGAAGAGTAAAATGACCCAGGCCAGGATAGAAGTTTGTGGTAAAAGGCTTGCACCCATTTGCCACAGTAGATGCCTCTGAATGAGGTGAATGTGTTCAATTGTATGCTAAGTCAGAGATGGTCAAAGTTGCATGTTTCCCTTTAAGTTAACCAGATGTTTCACTCAGTCATTCATTCTCATTATATATTTTCTAGGCAACCCCAGTAGAAACCTAAGTACAAAGCCCTAAACAGAGACAGTTTAACTAACATGACTCATGTTACTTCTAAACTAAACAAAGTTGATGCTAATCGACCTGTTTGTTGTCCTTTCTTTTCCAAATGAGAATCGATAAGGGAATAGAAAATGGAATTGGAATCGTAAAAATCTTATCAATTCCCATCCCTACTAAGCGCAATGCAATGCCTGCAATACCAGTCACATCAGAAATAGTCATAATAGTATTACTCTGACTGAATATTAATTTGTAAGATTGGTGTTTGTATTAACAGAAAAGGAAAAAAAAAAAGATCTGGGTTTAACTTGAATATTTAATATGTAATAAATAATTGAATACCATAAAATCTGAGAATTGTATTGTGTCTGAATGTGTTATTTAAATGCTTTTGTTGTGTGTATTTTAAAAAAAAAAATTATGTTGTGTTACCCATATCTTTTTACCATATAAAGGGAGCAAGTCGGCAACTACGCCTCTAAGTTTCGATAGACTCTGGAGAGAAAGAACCGGACCGCAGATCATGTTTTTGTCATATGTTGAAATTAAAAGAAAGCCATGAAAAAAAACCCCAAAAAACTGTAAAACTTCTGTGCTTTGACCTGAACACAATAGCAGGGGTAATGGAGAAACTACCCGGTGAAAACGTGGACATGCTCTTATGGACCTGGAGGTATTTCATTTGGTCACTGAAAAAGTCAAATATGTTATAAGCACAGTGTGTAGGATTTAATGACATCTCGCTGGAGAGTTCCAGAAATCCAACTTTAGAATGTAAAACCGTCTGCTCTCGAGTCAGAATTTACTGTCCCTTTACCTAAAGTGCATTCGTAGTCCAGATTTGTATGGAGATTGGGTCATTTCTCACCATTTAGTGACTACTTTATTGGTATTCGTTGGTGGATGATGAGCTACCAAGACTTCCAGTTCCAGCAATTCTTCCAGGCTGAGCCAAGTGGGGTGCGAGTCTTAGACAATTATTGTTTGCAGTGGCTGTCATTTCTGTAAAATGAGCATGTGATGTAGTCTTACTATGAATACTTCAACTTTTTGAGTCAAATGGCACTAACGCTACCACCACTTTTGAAAAAATTGTCAAATAAGGAGTGTAAACTCAGAAAATCAGGTAAAGTCATAGTGTTTGAATAACTTAAATAATTTCCAACACGAGTCAACAATCATTTACAAACTGCAAACGTATGTTTATTAAAAACTTGTGAAATATTACTGGGTATGCACTCGGCCAGTAATATTTCTAAGCAAGACGCCTCTGCACAGTCGTATGTCAGTTTGGTTCTTGCCTAACTAAAGCAAAACATTTTTTTTTACTGTCAGTCGTTTCTTACTGCTTAAAGAAGTAAATCCATAAAAAGCCTGAGGTAAAAGCAAGTTTTAAAAGAATCACAAATGCGCATCCAAAGCCAAAGAATTGTAGTATCTAATACACAGCACTATTCATAAAGAATAGTATAAGCTTTAAAATATATAGGAAAAAAATGTACAGTACTGTTTTCCGACATCTTTCACAGCCTACTGAGAAAGTCTTTGGATAGTTTAAACAACAAGGACAAAAGCATGGCATAAAAAAATAAAATAAAATAAAAACTTTGAAACTTCTTTAAATATTATGAGGAGCAACAGTGCTGAGAGGGAGCGGCATCGGGCCAGCGAGATAAGTTACAGGTTTTTCCATCAAATCCTACGGAAGCGTATTGCATTCACTTAAAAAAATAAAAGAACTCCGGTTTTTCTTTCTAATTTATTGTTGGGTTTGTTTTTTGGGGTAATTTTTTCTGTTTTTTTGTCTAATTTATTTTTTGGTTTCTTTTTCTGGCTATTTTTTTTTCTGTTTTTCGGGGTAATTATTTTCGCAAATATCGAGATACTTTGAAATCCTTCGAGATTATCCAGCCTGCAAGTGACTCCGGTGGACCTAAACCTTAGGTCCTAAGGTGACTCTTGCCCTCGCCCATACATGCCCCGTCTTGAACACTTTGAAACATTGCTATGTCTAGGAGATCTGAATGGGCTGTCCTTCTGAACAACCGCAAAGTCTTCAGGTGCCTGCATAAAGTCGACAAACTAATAGTTTTACCATCTACATGACTTAAAGACAGGACTATCTCCCAGTGTCTTAAACCCAGGTCAAAGTAAAACTTGATTAAACTAAACAAACCAGTCATGTTTGCTTCCATTAAATCGAGTCCTCATAAAGGAATGAATGCGTTTATTGTTGCTTTCTAAACTAAAAAAAAAATTACCCCGAAAAACAGAGGGAGAAAAATTTACCACGAAAAACAGAAAAAAATAAATTAGACAGAAAAAACTGAGTTGTTTTTTTTAAGTGAATGCAATACGCTTCCGTAAAATCCAATGTAGAACTATATCAGTTTACATACTCGAGTAACAATGTTCATTCAACGCTTTGTCGTACAATTCCACCAGCTATGTGACTGCAAAGCTAACCATTTCAAATATGATAGAGAAGATTATACTGAAATGATCTACATTAACAACACACTTTTTTAGAATCATTCTTACATTTGACAACTTTAAACAGTTAATTTAAATAAGGTCTTGGGTGAGGCTCCCAGTGTCACAGACGAAACATTCGAGTCTCTCTCGTCTTTGTAGTTCTGTTACTTCTGTCGTGTGCCGATGCATACGCTAAAAAAAACGATTGTTTTCTAAATGTTATTTTCTAAAAGTTATCGCAACTCCTCCTCAAATGCATTGATGGGGGGTGCAGTGGTGTCTGTGCGTTTGTTCTGCGCTGTGGAACACAAATCATTTCCCTGCTGCGAATGAGCAGGGAAATAAGGCCACTGCGAGCGCTCACTAGCCTGGCTGACGCGTCCACAATCTCGATGAGATGGTGGTCTGGGAACTAGGTGTGCATTTTCTCGTATTTGAGGCGTGGTTTACGAATGCCTAGAGCCGTTTATTGGGCGCTACGAATGTCTATCAAATGACATCAGGTTCTTCCCATGCTGCTTTGCGCGCGATTCATAGCCAATTGTATCACTTATACCAGATGACGTATGTAGAGCGACAGAAATTCGACGAGGAAGAAGAAGACGCGTTGCTCTTTTTTAAAAGTAAACTTGCGTTCTAAGCTACTTAAAACACTTTCTAAGGCTGCATCGAACGGTAACGTTGTGTCCGCTGCCATGTTGGATTAGACATCGTCATTGTCTTGCTGCCCCCCCCCCCCGTTCTGTGATTGGTTCCCTAACTCGGGCAAAAATAAGGGCGGTGGTTTCCAGGCTGCCTTTGCAGTGCGAATGAAATCGCGCGCAAAGCAGCATGGGAATTCCCAGGCTAAGCGCTCACGGCAAACTGACCACTTTCACAAGGAGAAGGAGCTCAGTTGGACTGATTGTTTTGTTTAAAAGCAGTCGCGGAAAAATTTTTAGTTTAAGCCTGTGAAAAGCGTTGAACTATAAACAGCTGAATCATCGCAAAGGTCAATGGAAAGCCCCCGTAATGAGCCTCCCTTGAAAAAGCAATGACTAAAAAGTACAGATTTTGTGCTAAAATAGAGCAGGTGAGAATAAAAAGTTGTCCGAAAAATATGGACTCAAATGCAATAGAGTAACAAAGTAATTGTACTTGGTTTCTTCCATTGTGTTTACATGTGTTCCCCTTGTCAAACAACTGAGACTAACAACGGGAACACATGCAAACAGAAAAACGACCAAGCTGAAGCTTACTTTGTGTTTACAGCTCATTGAGAGCCACACGAGCTGGTAGGTAGACATGATGGATAAGATAGAAAGATCTGTGGCTGTTCTGCCCGTGTCCAGGTGTTTCAAAGAGTCTCTGTTCCCATGTGGATCTTGACGGTCATCATTTAAAAGTTCCACGAAGCAACAGGAGGGACGGAGAGTTAAGAGAAGGGGAGGACCGAGGAAGAAGCTTGAGAGGAGGTGAGGAGCTGATCACACCATGCTGGCTCATCCAGGTTTATTTCAACAAATGGATCACTGGAGCAAACCGCTGAGTAAAGGAGAAAAAAAAGAATTAGGCTATATCTGCATCTTCTTTTTCACATCTTATGCAGGAAGATAACGCAAAAACCTCAAAGCAAACACAGTGTGTTTTGTTTCGCTAAACAGGGATGGCCACTGAGTAGAGCCTTTGGCAAAATGTTCAGAGGTGTAAAGAATAGAAAAATATTCCCATGGGGTCATTTACTGCCTTACTAGTACAATATACATGCCATCAGCTCCTACCTTTGAATATAACCGCCCACGGTTTCCAATGTGTGAGCATTTCCACATCTGAGCAAATGCGTTCCGTTGATGATACAACAACATTTTACAAAGACACTCTTGCCACTTTGTGGTCGGGTTTATTCATAAACATTATATGCTTAGAGTTAGAAATCAATAGTACTTGGTAAGGGCCAGAAAAAGATCCTGCTTTGGACTAAAATACATTATTTTTTGTATAATGTGACAGTCACCCTCATGGATGCTATTTTTTTTTTTTTAATTCTCTCAAGACCACTTTAGCTCATACATTCTCCAAATGTAATTAAAGGTCATTTGGGTCAAACAACCCATAGTTATTATTTTGGGAGGACTGTCTCTTATAACTGGAGTCCAGTAACGATTAATTTGTACACATGTGTACATAGATTGAATGAGGGAGACATAACCTCCGATTCAAGAAGGAAGTGCCTTAAAACTTACCACTACACTCTTTCTGATGGTTAAACATGGAGTCTCTGTTGTAGGCTAATGTTGGGAGGAATTCCTAAATGTCTACATGTAGAATCCTAAATGTTTACATGCTTGCACCTTACGCCGCAGCAAATTCCTAATGGCAATAAAAACGAATTCGGATTCTGATTCTGAATTCTGATTCTGATTTGCGTATTACTTTAATCACTTCGGGGTTTCTTGTATCGAACGCTAGTTTCAAGTTTTATTCATGACAGCTTGAATCCTATTTTGTAAAGAAAATATACACCTGTCAGTCTGTATTAGAGATAGAGAAACACTGTCACACATATCTTAAATCGAGCCAACTCTTTATTAAAAACTGCCACTCGGGTTGTGAAAACAAAAGCCTGAGACCCTGCTGATGCTGCTACCTTGGTTTAAAGTGAAGTGAGTAAACCTGTGCTGTTAACTGAAGGCATAAAATCACTATATGGCGGAATTACTTTATCGATGAGTAATTGTCGAAAAGTAGTATCGAAATCGATATTACATTCTTTTTTGTAGTCTTTATTTGCGACTTTGAACGTGTGTTTCATGTTTGGATCGGCATTAAATGATCTTACACGGGTTGTTGTTGTTTTCGTTTTGTTGCTCCTCAGCGGCATCGAAGAACAACATGGAGCCGCTCAGCGGGTCAGGCGTCTTGTCAGCGGGGTCATCGTCCGATGATAAACTGGTGTTACTGGCGGGCGCAGTCTCCACATCGTTTGTGTCCGGCTGTTCCTGTGGAGCTGGAGAGAGGAAGCGAGCACAGGAAGGACAGGTGTAGCTTTTCTTTTGCGTTTTCCGGAGTGAAAAACGACAAAAAGACTCGACACACGTTCGCCAAATGTTGAGAAAGGATACAGTGAAATTTGGATAGAAAATGAAAAATGATGTTCTAGTGGCAGCTAATCAGTGAATAACCTGGCTCTCGCACGCTTGCAAATATATATATTTTTTAATTCTAATCAATTCAAAGGGACAATTTGGCCAAGCCCAATAGTCATGCACATTAAAGATTTCTAATGCCTAAACGTGTCACCAGAGAAGAAAACATTGATTTATTTCGTACCATTTTCTTCAATGGACCCTTTTTCCTCTGTCTGTAGACTTGTGCCATTGGCTACTGGAGAGATTGAAAGGTCATCGGTGATCACAATATCTTTAGGAAATGGTTGGTCTGAGATACAAGACAAAAAAAAAGACAAACGACGCGGGTCAGGATTGTACCGTACATAAACATGTTCATTTAAATGTAATCTGTTACTAACAAACCCACCCAGGTCATCCAGGTAAACTTGTTCAAAGGTGCCAGTGGGCTCGTTGAGACGATTGGCAGGAATCGGACGCTGGAGGTCGAATGAGTAAGTCTGGAAAACGATGAAAAATAAGACGCAGACGAAAAACTATTAACAATCGCTCAGAACGGGATTGTTCAGGTTTTAAAGGGAAAAACCAAACAGTAATCTGTTTCTTACCCTGGTGGCTCTCCTGAGCAAATAGAGAATGACACACAGAGTAATGATCGCCAGGATTATCAACACCAGGATCACATACCCTGTGAAATGAAAAGAATTTGAAGGATTTTAAAGTTTAACTCGCGCTGAAAAGAGTTTTAGAGTCAATTTTTGTTTGCATAATCAAATTATCCTAAAAAATATATGACTTGATGCTTGATTATATTTTAAAGCTTAAAAAAAAAAGTGCTTTTCGTTTTTAATGGAATTGCCCTGACATGTTATCACCGTTACAACCACTAGAGTTCACTAGAAGTCCTTTGGGGCTATAATATTCTTGTATTTTCTGTAACGCTCAATAAATCCCTCCTGAAGACCAAAACCAAGAATGTTTTACTCCACCTCTCAATGCTATTGGACTTCCTATCTGTCTCTCGGCCCCGAGTTCATGAACACTCTCGGTTGGTCTTTTTATGTTATTTGATGAAAATAAATAAACAATATGGAACATCACCAGTAAAGTAGCACTACGCAAAGCACGAAAAGGAAAGCACTTCCTCACCCCAGGTGGAAGTAGTCGAGCCTTCAGTCGTTACTGAAAGAAACAAGCAGCAACTTAAAGTTCAGTAATTAGATGACAACAAATGTGATATCAGTTTGTGTTGTCACAGTTCTGCTCCCCCGGTGGAGACCAGAAACAAAAGTACATTTCAGCATCCTAACTCCCAAACCCTCTCCACTCAACAGACGTAGGATTGTCTGCATCATCAAATTATCCTCTGAAGTATCAAAGGATGGCAGATTCAAAGAGATGATTGATTATATTTCAAAGCTTAAAAAAAAAAAGGACTATTCATTTTTAATGGATTTGCCTCTCACACGTTGTCACCGTTACAGCCACTAGAGTTCACTAGAAGTCCTTTGGGTCGATAATATTCTTGTATTTTCTTGTAATACTCAGTGAATTCCATCCAAAGAACCAAAACCAAGAATGTTTTACTTCACCTCTCAATACTGTTGGACTTCCTATCTGTCTCTCAGCCCTCAGTTCATCAACATCTACTGAAAACCTGGAAATTGTGTGGTAAGCATGGGGTTCAACTTGTGTTTTTTTCTATATATACATATATATTTATATATATACATATATTTTTTAATAAATTCTTTTCTCAATTTCTCAAACAAGCGTGTACTTAGGTTTTTTAGTTTAGTCCACTTGAACATAAGGATGCAGTTACTCTCTTTTCTTAATAGTTTTTAGGAATAAATGAGGTTCTGAAACGCACACACGCACAAACGTACACATATGTATCAGTTGGCTTACAGTTGGTCTTTTTATGTTATTTGATGAAAATCAATAAATAAATATGGAACATCACCGGTAAAGTAGCACTATGCAAAATAATAATAAGAAAGCACTTCCTCACCCCAGGTAGAAGTAGTCGAGCCTTCAGTCGTTACTGAAAGAAACAAGCAGCAACGTCAAGTTCAGTAGTTAGATGACAACGAATGTGATATCAGTTTGTGTTGTCACAGTTCTGCTCCCCCGGTGGAGACCAGAAGCAAAAGTACATTTCAGCATCCTAACTCCCGAACCCTATCTAAAAAACAGACGGAGAGTTTTCTTCGTGAAAACACAGATTAGACTTTGTTGATCAAGCGGCTATTCAGCCCAGTCTCGACAGAAATAGTAAAAAATGAGTTTTTGTTAACACGAACAATACATAGTCGTTTCAAAATCCAGGCTTCAAATTTGTGAGTGGGCATACGATATATTCTGGGCAGTCTTTTTTTTCTGCTGACTGGCATTATGTCACGTGATGGAAGCCATGAGCAACGAGTTAAAAAAAAATTGTTGTGGTCTGTGACATTGTATATTTTTCTAACCCAAACCATCATCTTTAACTCTTAACCTCAACCATTAGCTGGTGGGAGCCATGTACAAAGCAGGTAATTGTAGAAGTAGAGGTTAGTCACGACGAACTTTAAATTTAAGCCTGATAGATGTAATATGAGTGAGATTCGGCGACAATAATGTTCTTGCCTAAGATGTGTTCTGAAACAGACTTTGATGTACAGTTAAGGTGAAAAAAAAATAATAAGAAATGAAAATTCCTTGTCTTTTTTGTTTTGTTTTGTCACTTGTCTTGATATTTTCACATGTATTTGTTTTTTTACTTGTATTTATACATTTGTACGTTTTGAAAATGTATTCTATGTGTATTTCCTCATTTATTTAGTTATTCTTCTTTGTGGTTCCCCTTTCATTCCATACCAACGGACTAAGAAAAAGGTCGTGAAGGATGACATTTGAACCAGACCAGCGACCTCTCGCTTGAAGGTCAGACACTTAGTGCCACCCACCACCCCAACCCTTGCACCTCATCTTTTGCCACCATTAAAAGTGGCAACTTTTCATCACAACGCAAATATGAGTGTCATCGGGAGTGCAGTGTGTAAGTATTGTACAGTTTTTGAGCCTCAGTGTGGCTAAAAAAAAACGTATGTACGTAAATGTGTGTGTGACAGTGATTTGAGCCAACTGCTGCATTGGATGCCTTTAACCAACAATAGAATTCCCCTCCTGTGATTCAAAAGGGATAGGGTCACATGATCACTGTTTGTTTGTTTTTACCAGGTAGCTATGTCTTGAGATGTGTTATTCATTTAAAGTGGGTGAGTCATGGAAGCCTAACACTCCGTGTCCTGAAGGTCTTGTTGTGTTTGAATGTGGCGTGCCGGTTGTGTGTTGGAGTGTTTCTATGTTTGGCTGCTTGTTGGATTGAAGTGAATGTGTTTGAGTGGGCGTTAGTGTTACAAGCAGCCAGCAGTTACGGAGGTTGTGGTTTGACACACAGGAAGACAAACTGAGGTACACAACTTGTGAATGTGCTGTTTGCATGAGGCTGTGGAGTACCTGGTTTGGATGAGGTGACAGCTGTCGTTTCATGTGTCGCCACAGGAACACCTTCGTCCTTCGTCCTGCTCCCTTTGGCAGTTGTCCCTTTTGAATTTGTGACCTGTGCCGTTGTGTTTTCATTTTCTGCTTTTCTTTCTAATCCATTTGTATGCCGCTCATCTTCGCTCGGCTGTTAAAGACAGAACACAGACATCCCAGATTTAGTATTTAAGCTTCACACCCTTTAGTTTTGAACGTTTCCTTTTCAAATCTGCGTCAGTTACACCGACTGAGTTCAACGGTGTTTGACTGGATGAGGCTTTTGTGGATCTAAAGGAATTAGTTGAGACTTTACAGTTCAACATATAAACATGTATGCCCACTGCATATAGAGGAGTTTTTGGAAGAAGATCCAAGATTAGAGCAAATCTTTATTTTTCTTTAATTAATAATACAATTGGGGGAAAAAAGCTGAATGGATTTGGGGTGGGAGCTTGAGGTAATTAGCTTGATTGAATAATTAGAGTAAAAAAGGGGGCAGGATTCTGCGGTAGATCAGAATGAACTCATGTATCAACCAGTCACAGCCGAACGATCTGCTTCAGCATCTGCCTTTTGTTTGATCAATGAAATGGAGTCCAACAGTCTTGATTTTCCACTGCCTAAAACGTTGAATTTAGACGGTGTGACTGGTGTGTGTTCTTATTCTTTACAACTGTGTTGAAAACACTCAAAATCCCAAAGTGGAAGAAATTAGAGTCAAAAGGGAAACGCAGCAAATCCTGGGAACCAGAGAGTGTTGGGAGCTGGAATGTTTGATCATTAGAAAATTGTTATATCTCATTTACCTAAAAGGCTTATTGTTAAAGCTCTAACTTAGTTTAAAAGTTATTTTTTTATTTCTCTGACATTAGTCTTATTCTTTTTAGTTTCATGAATATGGAAATTTTCCTCTTTAGTTGGATTTTCATATACTGGTGATCAAACTCACAACAGTGACTTTCCTTTAATCAACCTCATGCGTGCAGGTTGACTGTGTGTAGTGTTGAGCAACAATCTGTAAACTGTTAGCTTAGCAAAAAGGCTTAAAAGCACGGGTGATCAGCACCTCGAAAGCTCACCAAATGACGTTACATCTCTTTTCTTTCATTTGCACAAGAGCAAAAACAGCAATTAGTGGATCTGGGACTGTTTCTGGAGGATCATGATATACGTCCGACTGGTTCTTGTGTGTAGCGTCTCTGCTCATTGCCAGACACGCATCACAGCGACAACAAAACTGCAGCAAGTGTCTGCGCCTGCCTGTGGTTTGACAGGAAGTAGTTCTGCCACCTAAATGGCTGAAGAGGCCCAATAGTTTTATATCAAAGAAGTTTCCACTTTGACGAGAGCCAAGAGAAAGAGGGTGTGCTTTGAAATAAATGTTATTTGTGGTCAATGTCCTGAAAAATGCAAAACCATTGGTATCACCACATCAATATTTTTCCAAATTATTTCTACTCGTGAACTCCTAAACCTATCTCTATCTTTGTGCTGAGAGGAATCGGGTTTGCCGGTTTCACACCGCTCAGAAGTTGCCAGTCAGAGCCACAACTATAAGATAACCGATTCAGGTTAGTGCCAGCTGTTACCGTGGTTTCAGACAGTGCTGTTGATGTCGTGGGGCTGATGGCTTCCTTTGTAGTTCCATTCAGAGGCGGCAGGGTTGTCGAGCTCTGAGGGATTTCTTTGCCGGAAATAAACGAGAAAAGCAAAATCATTCAAATGAACTATTACAAACAGCACAATACAGAGCGGCGACAGAACATGGGAGATGTCAGTGTGGTGGCGATGCAGCGAGGGATGGGACAACACCGCAAAAACAGATGCTACAAAACATCAGGGCATTGTTGAACATGACGCAACATATTCCTGCATTTAAAACTTTAGGATTAGGGCTTTTTATGAAGCACAGAGTGCAGTACAGGTCAGTACAGAAAACTCAGGATAAGACGGGACAGACAAAAAAGTGTTTCGTAGAGATCACAACAGTATAAATCAGTAGAATTCAGCACAATATAGTTTAGGAGAACAGGACACCAGCAAAAAAGACAAAAAGGTGCAATGGACAGTAAGTTTCTGTGTGGGCCGTGGCAGGTTAGGACAAAAAGATTTGGATGAATGAAAAAAATAAATAACAAAATGCCCACAGAATAGGATATGAGACAAAAGTGCACAGTAGACCATCAAAGACTGGGTAGTAAAGGACAGAAGGGAGCTGAATGTCGAGACAAGATTCCGATTGTACACCCCAAGACCGTACAGGATGAGACAGACCATAAAAAAAACATATGACAGAGGAGTATTGTGCAGAGGTGTCCAGAATACTGCAGGATGGTAATATAGAGTTCAAGAAACTAAAAAATATATGTTGGAACAGTGCAAGAGCTCAGAACCAGGCATTATGCAAAGTAATTTAGGACGCTATGACTGCTAGTTTCCAGTTATCATAGTAACACAGAAACCTTTCCGGTCATGTTAGTTCTTATGACAGCCGGAGTCATCTGAGAACACATGAAGCCTGATGGTATACCGAAAGCTTGCTGGGACTATAAACTCACAAATTTACCGTATATAGTCTGAATTAAATCTTGCAACAGACCAGCACAGTTTTTGCAACCATAGCATGGCGACAGAATGCATGAGGGGACGCATCCATATAGACTGTACATAAAAGATGGAAGTAACCATTGTCTGTTGAAGTGCCTTAAACCTGCATTCTCTTTAATGACCAGCACAGGGCAACTTAAGCAATCATAAGACATCCTGAATAGAATTTTTACATATTGATTTGTTACCTTCTTAAACATTTTAAGAATGATCACTAGTTCCGTGGCGTCTTAAAGGATAAGACCGGTTTTTTGACATTGGGCCCTTAATTTCACATTATAACATGATGTTCTACTCACCCCTGCTTGTTGTTGAACATTTGGAGCTGTTCCGAAGATATTCGAGAGGCGTCTGGCTGCTCTCTTGAGATATTCGGCCATGAAACGGTTTCCTATGGGCAAGCTTATACAGGCACAAACTATGCTGTTTATAATTTATTAATTACTGTACACTAGCACTGATAACGTGGAGGTGCGTCGCTTACTTAAAAAAATCCAGGTTATTGTAATTTAGATTTTTTTGTGGTAAAGTGGGTGTTACTGACGTCCTCGTCGTGCTACTACCACAGACAGCCCACAGACCTGCTGCCTATTTATTCATTCGGCTAAAATTCAAAATTAGTAACCCGGATTTTTTTTAAGTAAGCGACGCACCTCCACGTTATCAGTGCTAGTGTACAGTAATTAATAAATTATAAACAGCATAGTTTGTGCCTGTATAAGCTTGCCCATAGGAAACCGTTTCATGGCCGAATATCTCAAGAGAGCAGCCAGACGCCTCGCGAATATCTTCGGAACAGCTCCAAATGTTCAACAACAAGCAGGGGTGAGTAGAACATCATGTTATAATGTGAAATCAAGGGCCCAATGTAAAAAAACCGATCTTATCCTTTAAACAGCCTGAAGTTTTGATTTTTGCACATTGGGGTCCCATTTAAAGTAAATCAGAAAATGAGGCGTGCTCACGAGGACATCATCTGGGGTTTAAATGGCACAGTTACATGCAGCGCCTTCGTGGGACGTGAGATCGAGGCAAACGAATCCTGATTGACTGATTTTTACCATCTGAGTAGTGTTCACCCATTTTGTCACCTGGTCAGGTTCATGCAGAAACACTTCTTGTTTGGGGTTAGAAAGTGTTTAAAAATGATCATGGTCCGCTCTAAAATACATTCTTTTTACAAATCGAAGGCCTTCCCCATGGACGCCAGTTTTCCGGTTGCTTTCGGTACACGCCAGCACAGCACGTTATGATGAAACATTGTCACTTTCTGTTTGGCTTTAGGAAATAACAGTCCTTTGTTACGGTTACGAATCAAAACTACTTGGCTGGGGTTAGAACCGTTACCTTCATGGCTGCTATTTTGACCCTTAACATCCAGTTGCTTTCTTCACTGCAACACCATTTGTGTTAAAAATAATTGGTTAAATGTGCTCTGCTATGCCATAGAGATGAGACAAAGGAGAGCCAACCAACACTGATGCAGCTCCAAGAGATGACCGCTAACACCGAAGGGCTACAACAGATTACGTCACTGCAAAGAGAGATCCTCAAGCAGGAGGAAAGCGACAAAATTAAAGGTAAGAGTAAGACGCCAGATTGTAGCTGCGATCACTCATAGTTCCCTCCCAAAGTTTAGAAATCTCCCAGGAAGTCGGGAGGATTTCAGTCAAATTTTGAAAAGGCCCCGGCCACTCTGTATTGCCCACAATAACGTCCCATCATTAGAGTCAGTTATCCCCTCCCCTTCTCTGTTTGCATGATCCTTACCTGGTGGAGGTATATGTGGAGGTGGAGTTGGTATCACATTTTGTCCTCGTGAAACAGAAAGGACTGCTAGAACTGAGACAGAAGCAAAACATTAAAGCAATAAACCTGCAACAAAACAACGTAAAGGAAATGAGCCATATGGCCATGGCAGGAAATCTAATCACTCAGGACACCAGCGGAGGTAAAAAAAAAAAAAGGTGTACAAAGACATTAAAACCATTATATGTTTCATACCAGAGAGGTTGGGGAGCTATGTCTGTGAACATATGTATCAGCCAAGGAACAGATTTATAAGTCACAGATATGCTTATTGACTTCTGTGGGCTCAGTTTCTCTTGACTCGCTGCAGCGACATTTCATACGTGTGAAAAATATGAATGCTGATGTGAAAATGTAAGCAGAGAGGTGACAAAAAACAGGATGGCACACTTAGTTGGTTATATTTTTACACTTTGTACTTCATATACTGCAGCCTCCAGTGTAATCTTCTATTGACATCTGATCATTTTACTCTTTAAAAGTGTAAATCCTGACTTTTTTTTTCTTCTTTTTGAGTTCATCTGAGTTCTGTTGATGAATCAATTGCCAAACACATCTTCAAGCTTGATGCTCATTAGAAAACCTGACAATTGTTGGACTTTGGTATTACTTTGCACATTAAAAGCAGCTGGTGGAATAAAAAATGTTCTAGCTGCAATTGCATGCTTCATCTCACTTCCTGCCAACTGAAAATCCATGAATGTCACATAAAGTAATTCAAATGCATGCAAATGCAGTTGTGTTACAACATCAAAGTCGGGAATTTGAATAAATCTCCTGCCGTGAAAGCAAATTTGTAAAAAAAAAAAAAAAGGGCAGTGTGGAGTAAAACCATGAAGCTCCAGCCTGATTCGGTTAAGGTGAAGACGATCTGAACTTGAGCCTCGACAAGTTTGCATTAGGGGTGTGAGGGAGCGTAAAAGCATTGAGCTAAACTTTATCGGTTCCTTTTTTATTTTTGGTTTATTTAAAGCAATGATAGCATCTGAGTGCGTCTGTGAATAAAACAAGGAAGCAAAAGTCTGAAAATGGAGCGGAAAGAGGGTTGACAGTTGAGCTAAACTCACCGAGGAAGCAGAGGCAACGCGACAGCCTCATCGTGGTGATGACTTGACCTTTTTTTTATCTTTTTACTCAGAATCGGGATGTAATCATCAGCGAGGCTGTAAAGTTTCTCCTTTCTTTTCTTGATTTTATTCTCTTATCCAGCAAGCCTCTACCTCTTTCTGCTCAGTGCTCTCAGTTTCCTCCTCTCTTCCTTTCTCGGTAGCCCCGCCACACACACACACACACAGACACGCGCGCGCACACACACACACACACACACACACACACACACACACACACACACACACATCCTTGGTAACATCCCACTGCAGGACCGAAATGAGTTTGGTGAGTTGTGGGGTCTACCCTTTCTAGTGGTCCTAGAACTATGAAAAAAATCAGGCAAGTCCCAAAACAAATCTTGATATTAAAAATCACTTTATTCACTTTATCACTTTATTTTACATGTTAGTTTTTCGCTACCAGATGGGCCAAGTTAAAAAAAAAATGCATGAGGCATGTTGGGAGAGCATCCCAAGCTGCTTTAAAGTGGTTTCCAATGTGGGGTCCAGGATTTTTGGGCCCCACGAAGACACGGGCCCCACTTTGTTGGTGGGCTCCCTGTCACAGGACCCTCCACGGTGCCTAACTCATCTCAACTCGACTTTGCCTCCTTTTGTAATCTGCTTCACGCCTCCAGCTTTGTGGCTTCGGTTCAGGAAATCGCACCCTCTGCTGGTTCAAAGAAGAGCCACGACTGAGGACCAGACCTTACCAGCCAGCATCGGTGTTTGTCCTCACTAATGCTTTTGAGGCTGAACGGGAGCAAATCCCAGCAGCCAGACGACAACAGCTGTCAAAAAAGGGAAAGCTGCTGAAACAGATGTTGTTTTAACTGCACGAGGACATACACTTTGTCATGTGGAATCCATCTTGCTGTCTGTTGCCTACTTTAACGTCACTCTTTCAAATCTCTGGTACTTTTCCCTTCCACCTACTACAGTCTCTTCCTCTATATGTCAACCTTATCTCTGCCCCCCCCCTCAATTTCTAAAAAAATACTCAAAACACTGTCATCAGCCCGCCTTGCTCTGTGCTGCACTTGTTGTGTCTCACAACCTCCTAAATCTCTCTCAGTATCAGTCAGTTTTCAGGAACTGAGTCACTGACCGCAGAACTATAGCGCCTGGTTTGACACAGGATGCAGCAGTAGCTTCACTTCTTCAGAAACACACAAGTGTAAGCCGTTTAAGACTAAATGTCTCGTTGTCATGCTTTACATAGGCAAAAAAAAAGCTCATTAACGACACCAGGATTGACCACAAAAACTCATATTTCCACGGCACTCGTGGCAGACAGATTCTGAAGTGCTTTAGTGCAAACAGAGCTTGTAGTTGTATATTTTTGAAGCTCAGTTGAAGACTTTCTCATTTTTTTTTTTTCTGCGAGTCAAAAAAAAAGTTGTCCACCGCTTTCAAGGAGTAAAAATTTTCTTTTATTTTGTGGATCAGTTAACTATGTGTAGGTGGGACTTTCTTGCAATGGCATACATGGTTTCAAAACATGAGGTTTCAGTTGGGTTAGATGAGATGATAGCAGTGGAAAGTGAGCGCTGAATTTCAAGCTTCAAAGAGCTGGCCTTGGTAAGATCTCATTTCACTTCATTTGAGATTTGCATTTCGTAAACCTACGGATGTATATGAGCAATGCTCCTTTTTCCAAAGAGCTGTGATGTAATTGGATCTGCCTCATAACTACTGACAGCTATTTAAAAACACAGAAAATGTCTTTGCAGAAGGAGCCAGGATTCTGGAATTCATGTGCATATGCTACTCTGAGACCACCTCACGGATGTAGGAAACGGTGCACGCTGCACCAGGGACGTTGCAAGGCATACAGCTGTACAGGGGCACACGCCCCCAGCCAGAACACCACCCCCAACACTGCCTTACTGTATACAGAAAATAAGCCTGTCCTGGATGTATAAGAGCATTTATTCAAATTTGCATGAACCTCAAGAGGTTTAACAGAGCTACAGGCTATCTAAGCAAATAAAAACACTTTTGAGTTCAGCCATTTAGCTTTTCAATTCCTCCTGCTGTTACCCAGGCTCTGCCCTCGCAGTGACGCACCACCTTCGACTCTGCTACACTACCTCAGGCAAACTGCTCGTTCAGTTGGATTCGAGTTCCCGAAAAAGTGGGAACTCCACCCACTTTGTCGGGAAGCAATCAACTTTGAGCAGCGCCAACGGCCCAGGGTAGAGGCGTGTTCAAGGTAGTGACGTGGTTGAACTGCCACTCAACCCATGGATTGTACACAGAAGCGCTTCATTCAATATCAACATGGAGCAGCTTTTGACACTGCTGTAGATGCTGTAATGAAAGTGTTCGACGGAAGATTCTCGTTAAAAATCGAGCAAAGAACAACCCTTGAATAATTTCTTGACAGGAAAGACGTTTTTGCCTTGCTCCCTATTGGCTTTGGTAAGAGTTTAATCTACCAGTTAGCCCCGCTGGTAGCTAAATCATACGTCAGAGGAAAGATTGGTGTGATTGGCTTAAGCTTAGGCACAGCCTTTTCTGGCCTCAACCAGTAGCAACCCAAGGGAGGCGGGTTGACCAGGCCATTTCGAATCGTATTCGTTATGGTCTTGGTCAGACCAGAATCTCGAAGAGATTTGAAAGTCTATGTTAATCAGGCTATCCTGCTGTAGCACTTCGGGTCAAAATCGGGTCTATGTTATTCTTCCTTGGCACATCAGTCGTAGCATAGTCTGAAGGATGAATGTGGGAATTTTTACCGGGGCACAACGCATGTTTACAGGGGCACGTGCCCCAGTAAAAGAATCGTCTGGTGACATGCCTGCACTGCACTCCCTCCGCAAACTACTACGAAACACCTCAAGGAAGATAATAATTAATAAGAATAAATCTCTAGGAGTTGAACCTATGAATCACCCCAATGTTATTGAGCATCTTCTGGAACGAATGAGTGTGAGCCCTCACTCACAAAGATCCAAAGGACACTCTGGTGCCAGACAACGCCAAGTATGGGGTGCCCAGAATTGTTTTGGCAGCACACGAGAGACTTGCAGTATTCAACAGTTGGTTCAAAGCTGAGGATGACTGCTGTACATATGCAGATACAACTCACGTTTTAAAATTTCCCCATGGTGAGCTGCCACTGATTTCAGACATTATTCGGTAATTCAAAACAATTTAGTTTCTCTACTGTCTAACCTGAAGAATTTAGAATCTACAAACTTGGATTTTACTGTTTTCCTCTGAAGTGTTTCGGATGAAAAGCAGCAGGAAACAGAAATGTAGAAGTACACATCAGATTAGTTCTTCAATGGAAGTGACAGGAATGATACACAAATTGATAGTTTTAGCTACTCACAAAAAACTACCTTTAAAGTACGTCGGCTGCATAAGTTTCCAAACGACCCACTCTGTGGAGCCTGTGTTTGGTTTGTCCCCTCTGGGCTACTGTAACGGCACGGTGGTACAACATGGCAGTCAGCAACCCACAGTGTCTTTGGATATTGTGTTTTATTCGGAGCCCAAAAAGAACACAAGGGTTACATTTTCACTCATGAATGTAACTTTGCATTTCTATAGATATTCCAAAATGTTACAAACTACAACTTAGGATGCAGCGCTTCGATAGATATGCTTTGTTTTTCCTTCCGCCGATACAGATGGCGCCCAGTTTCCGTCAGCTTGTCTGAAAAGGTCTAATCGTGTCTAAAATTCGGGAAAATGTAAAATACGTTTGTACTTAATGCTTTGTTTGATGTCCTATTTGACTAAAACAAATTCTCAGAGACAAAGTTTTAATAATAAGTAACTGCAAAAAGAAAAGCCTGTAGAGGGGGAAAAACAAAAAACAGAAATTGAGAAGAAGAATAAAATTTATTTTGCTCAAAATAAACCAATACCAATTTGGGTAAATCTGCACTAACACTATTCGAGGCTAAGTGAGAATTAAAAGGGAATATTGGCTGCAAACAAGCGTAAAGCATAAACAAGTCGGCCTGCCCTATAAATTGAAGAGGATGTGAAACAAGGTTTTTCACTTCACAGTTTCTGGGTATTACGCAGTCCAAAAACATAAAGGCAACAGAAAGCATGCAGTTAAATGCTTAATATATTTATTTTCATGCTAGCATGGCTGAAGTTAGGAGAGCACAGAGTACGCAGAGTAGGCAAAGTTTGGCCCTCACAGCAACCGCTCCTCTCGGTGAAATGTGCGCATCAGCTGTTGGGTGAGAAAAAGAGAACAAGAAATCCATTAAAATGCGGAAGTATGATCACTAAAATGTCATTTTAAACATTTAACCATGAGAACCGCTAATACCAAGATGGAAACTGGACAAATGCACGACACCCTCTTCGTGTTGAAACTGATCTGAGGTTGGTTTCATCTGTGCTGCAGCAGTCACCGTGTATGCATATGCTTATTATTTAGTTGGTTAGTATCAAAATAGTTTAGCGGGTTTTTGTTTTTTTTGTTGTTTGAAATTGAGATCATTTTAAAGGTATTTCTTTAAAGTGTTTTTTGCGCTAACAGGGGAAATGGCATTTGGAATAAGATGTCATTTAAATCCACTTATGGTGTCATGGTGGATGTCCTTAATATGAACATTTATGAGCTGAGTGCTGCCAACAAAAGTCTTCCAGATGGATCCAAAGTTGTGCATTTATTTTCCAAAATTCTAATCCAGTTGAAATATGGGTGAAATGCGACATTAAAGTCATTTTTTACTTTAAATGAAAGATTTTCCCTCTGACATGTTGAATGAGTATAAATTACCCTAAGCTCTCACCTTTGGGAGGCCGAAGGCTGAAGCGCTACAATTTCTCAGTTATAAGAGTCAAGATTAGGGGAAATAAAAAAAATCAACCACAGAATATATGCTAAAAATGGATTCTCACTGTGAGCAAATCCTCTGAAATAACAGATATAACTAAAAGTAAGTCAGACTGTTTATTCATTAGTTGGGAAGGTTATTGTTGGTTTTCTTACTTTAGATTTAGAACAATACGGGGTAACTCGAGAGCAGAGTCGGCTCATTTATTCAAGCGGATGAAACGGTGTATGTTAAAAAAATGAAAATTGCAAGTCTTACATTTGTGGTTGCCGCTGCTCAGATAAACTGAAATGAATTTGTCTTCCTTGGTCGACCGGTATGTTTCCACATGCTTTTGCCAACATCTTTTGCCACACTACAAGGATGGATGACCCTTGTGAAGGAATATAATTTGTCCTTTCTGTTTTTTCCTCTGTGCAGCTTTTTTTTTTCTTTTAGAAACGTGAATTACAAATTATTTTCCATCATTTTCGTCCCGATCATTGAGTGAGTCCACATTTGTTTCCTCAACTTAATGAGAATAAAAGAAAAGGAAGAGGAGGATCCCAGCTTTTTTAAGTGGTGCTTTTCTTTCTTAAAAGGTGTGTTTTTTACAAAGCTGTTGAATCAAACAGTCTTTTGTCACTTTTTGTCATTTTTTCCTCTATTTTCCAACTTCTTTCAAGAGGTCTTCAACCTGTCCCTTATATGCCTTTGTCTTTGGGATTGCATTTGCACCTATAGTCTGGCAGTGAAGCTCAGGCAGCAACGTTGATATGCTAATTGTTTTCTTAGTTCAAAGACTGATTTAAAAAGAAAATCTCAGAGAAACCTCATCTCAGTCAGTGGGGTTACATGGCACTGAAAGGATCAGATTACTGGCTAAATTACAATAAGACTGAGTTATTAAGTTCATGTAGACACCTCACACCTCATCCTGACTGAACGCGAGCGAGCGAGCGAGCGAGCGATTGATAAAAAAGTGATTAGAATGCGTACTTGATCCTGACATGCCGCGAGCGATGTCGCTCCGTCCAGCGATGACGCAGACCCCTTATAAAATCGCCCGCGCTGTCTCTATCTGGACAACATTTTGCTGCGGCGGCCCGTCCCTAAACACTTCTTATTGGTTGAAATGAACACATTGCTTCCTGTTGACAAGCTAGTTAGCAACAGGTCAGCATCACTCAGGGAATAATGGACGAGGAGAAGCTGGAATAGCACCCAATGGTTTATGACCCCAAACACTAGTACCACAAAGATCTGAACCGAAGGGAGCCAGAGAACTCGATGTTTCAAGTGAGTACTTTCTGAACCAATAGAATCACTGCCGACAAAATCGTCACGCTGCATATCAGGACACCCTCGCGAAATTTCGTCGTCGTATTGCGTCAGTTTCGCTCGCTGGCTTTCAGTCAGGATGAGGTGAAGACAAGAAATTGGATCGGATTAAGACCCCGATATAACTCGGTTGAAAGTTACACTAACCGTGCTTGTAGACGGTGAAGCACGTGGTGAATTGGACTTTGCATTAAGCTTATGCTCGAGATTCTTTCCCGCGGTCATGAACCGGAAGTCAAAGGAGACGCTATTACTGTTGTTGTTGTCGCCGCCTTCAGAAAGAAACAAACAACGTGATGGAGAATGCGCCGTTGTGCGTCGCGTTTGTGCAATAAGCAGCTCATCACAAACGAAATGTAGAGGGACGTAGCTTCATCTTGCTCTTCGTTCGCCATCTTTCCTGAATGCCTGAGTTTGTTGTTGTTGTTGGTGGTGAAGCGGTTAACCGGAAGTGGCTCTATTAGCAATAGTTGAAATGGGTACAGCGCCACCTATCATACCGGAGTATGACACGCTTTGTGCAAATGATTCGATTCATTCACCGCCATATATCCAAGGATAATTACCCTTGCTCAAATAAGGAGCATAACCCAACTATAGCTATAATCGAATTACTCTCCTCATGTAACCCCACTGACAAGATCCAATTGCTTTTTTGTTGTTGTTGTAGAGGCTTGTTCTTATTGATAGTTGGTTTTTTTTCTCTATATCTCTACGAAAGCTGGAACGTTGGACGCCTCTTTTGTGCTTCACGTGTCCAAGAAATCCGATTTCATTATAGACGCCGTTTTAAGACGTTTTCAAGCCGCAGCACAAGTTTTTTTTTTTTTCACGGATGTTTCTAAAGAAATGATTGCCACCTTTGATAGCCACGATCACATGATTCTACCAAATAGACCACAAATGTGCAGCGCTGCACTTGTTAATGATCAGTTGTTTAACCTGTTACCTTTTAAATTCTGCCTTATTTTACCCACAACACAGAACATGTACTGCATCATCGAGTAAATAACCAGCTATGTTCTCTTGTCAAACTAAAGAATATATACATATACATGTGTGTGTGTGTGTGTATATATATATATATATATATATATATATATATATATATATATATATATATATATAAATATGTATATATATATATATATACTGTATATATATATGTATGTTTGTGTGATATATTGCAAATGTGAGCAGAGGACCTTAAGGTTACCTGAGGAGGAAGTAGGGGATCGGAAGTAGGGCTTCATTGTAGTAGGGCTTTCAGCTTGGCCACTGCCAGATTCTTCATAATCTTCATCATCAGAATTTTCATCATCTTCAACATATCCTCTTGACAAGACGACAACAGCGCCTGCAAGTAACAACAGAACAGTTCAAATTTGGTAACACTGAAAAAAGCAGTTGTCCAACTGCAACAGCTTGGAGTCCATAGCATACAGCAGCGTCTGCTGATGGAAGTGGAAAGAGAAAAGGCTGTTTTTTTATACACGTAGTAGTTTTTGCTTGCTGAAAAAGCACGCGCATTTGAGTTGTTCATCACCACTGTCTGTCGCAAAGCTTTCTTTTGTGTTGCCATACAGTTTATGACTTTTTTGTTATTCGTGTTTTAATTTCAAGCAGTCAACGCACCGCAAAGAGAGTGAGGGCAACAGTAATTAAGGCAATCTTTCCCCGCGTGGCCCAGAGATTTTTAAAACCAAGATGGGCACAAAATTAAGTGGCATAGTGGAGTGTACTCTGAATTACCACCCACATTTTTTTCAAACTGCCTGTCCAGAAAAGTAACAATGGGCTCTTTTTTTATATGCCGTGACCAGGGGTGGAAAGTAACCAATTACATTTACTCACGTTACTGTAATTGAGTACTTTTTAGTAGTTTTTTAAATGTGAAATTTTTACTTTTACTCGAGTACATTTTGACCCAAGTACTTTTACTTCGCTACATTTGAAATCCCTCACGTTACTGAGTAAAACAAATATTTATGGTGAAAAATTAAATGCGGGCGGAAATTTAAATAGCTGTCCCGGAACTGAAAGTCAATTGCGTGGCCTTGCCTTGCGCGCGCCCTTTCCATTGTTAAATAATACTGGTGTGGTGGATCTAGTAGGCTACCCGCGCTTTGGAAGATGGCTGTTGCTAACCTAGACGTGGAGACTTTGGAGGAGGAAAGGTCCGAAGACGAAGAGGATACACATTCTGGAGGAGACGAAAGCCAGAAAAACCCGTGGCCAAATTTAGAAAAATTATTCGTTTTCAAACGCAGGAAAGGCAATAATGTGATTATGCAGTGCAAGATGTGCCTGCCAGCCAAAACGAAGCTTTCGGCTTTCAGAACATCGACTTCAAACTTACTTCTTTAATACACCTCGAAATCGATTAAAACAACTTGTACTGAATTTGATTCATGACTCATCCTTTTTTGCATTAAGAAACTGAAAGTAATTAAGTAACTTTTACTCAAATTACATTTTAAATGAAGTAATTTTGTACTTTTACTCAAGTAAATTTTGAGATGGGTAATTTTACTTTTACTCTGAGTAGAATTTAGGCAAAGTAAAGATACTTTTACTTAATTACAATTTTTCAGTACTCTTTCCACCTCTGGCCGTGACATATACTGAAAGAGCCCTTCGCCACATTGAGGTGACCAAAAAAACGGGAGAGCTGTATTTGCACATTGCCACATATCCTCCTCTCGGCATCGGAGAGTTGCGATCACCGCCGGTATGAGAAATGATCTGAATGAAATGAGTCACTCAGCGGAACCAACTCATCCAATGGAGGCTCCCAGGCAGTGAGAGACAGAGAAAGGCAGGACGTGTCTTTGCCTTTCTAGGAGAAAAAAAACAAGCGAGGAAAAAAAGCTGAATTGCTGTGTAAGTTTGCTGAATGTGACGCACGCCAGGTTTTGGAGAATTTGGAAGTGGGTGTATTCCATACGCACCCATGTGTACTCTGCATTGCACCACTGGGTGTGACGTGGGGTCAATTTTTCTTTTGTGAACGCTTGCAGCCTAAATTGAGTTTTGAACCGCTGGTCAAACCTTTCTGAAAGTTTGAGAAACGTGGACGTTGTCAAATATGTGGCAGTTATTTTACTTTGGTGAGATGACGCCAACTGCGGTCAAATTCAAATTTGTGTGGTTTTTCAACTAAAAATACAGTTCCTTTTTTTCAACATTTCATTGTCTGAATCAGATAAAGGGGTACATTTTGTTTCCTTTCAAATAATTATCTTCTGCTTTTTTTTTTTTTTATTACTGCTTGCTGGAATATGTCCCGATTCCCATGGCTTGATTTGACCAGTTAAATATTAAGACCACATACACCAGGGATGTCAAACTGATCCGTGAAAGGGCCGGTGTGGCTGCAGGTTTTTGTTCCAACCCTGCAGCAGCACAGCTGACTTGTTTCATTCAATCAACTGAACTGGTTAAGACCTGCAGGGCAGACAGATCAGTTTGATACCCCTGACATAGACGTTGCAATTAATTGGATGCTTCCCCTCTGTAAGACTCATCAGCACTGACTGAATATACACTTTCCAATGTTCATACCGAGATATGATTAAAAACTGACTCACCCAGAGTCCACATGAAGAGGTAAACCTTCATCACCACCATCATCAAAGCCTGCTCTCCTCTTCTCCTGCAAACACCAGCCGTCTGCCTCCTTTAAAAAGTGTACAGTGCACGGGGAACAGTGTTCAGAGTGCTTTCTGAGTAGATGACACGACAGGAACTAACTAACCACAGTGTGAATGCATCATGCGCTGTCTTAGCTGATATTATTGCTCTCTCTCAGGTTGGCCACTTCTGTCTCAGCTGTAAAATAATTTCTAACTGTTTAAAGGTGTCATGCATGCAATCAGGACAAAATCCAGCGGTTTTCTGCGCCACCAGTTTATCAAAGTAGATCGAAACAGGAGAAAAGTGTCCAGGAATTTTGCACCAGCTGGTGGCAGCACTCACTCACTTCTTGGCTACAACAGAAAGGGAATACACACAGGAAGACACGGCACACGGGGTTTGATGTATAATTTCACGATGAAAGTCACTCACTTAGTTTCATCATATAAACTTCACATTGTCTGGTTCCAAATGCCCCAAAAATAGGAATACGATATTTCCATCGTTGTTTCTCCCACATGATTGAGAGAGAAGACTGAGGTTTGGCGTATTTAATTGTTAATCTGTAACTTTACCACTAGATATCACTCAGTTCTACAGAATTTTCCTTTAACATGCAACTTAAAACTGCAATACAGGATTCCTGAGTTATTACCAAAATTGTTTTTGCTAAAATCACAAAGTTTTTGACTGATAGCCACTAAATTCCTGTCGGTATGCCTTTGTATCCGTGCGAACGTTCGTGGCATTTTTGTTTTTTAAAGAGTTTGCTTCGGGGCATTCGACAAAACACCCTGCTCGTTAAAACAGAGATGAATGAACAGCTCGATGACACAAGCCTCTGGCATCAGCTGTCACAAACCCTGTGGCATTCATAGGTGTTGACCACAGTAAGTTGAGTTCTCTCCTGCCAGTCTGAGGTAGTTTTCACACACGCACTTGACGTGAGAATGCTTACGTCCACGTTTGGTCTTGATATTTTGCATTAACAGCCAGCTACCCAGTAAAAGTCCAGAAAACGAGTCCGTGAAACAATGTGAAAATGGCAGCTAATCCTCCACAGAATTCACAGCAAGTGCATGTGAGCTGCCGCTTCGTACCCTTTTCTGCTGGCCCGAATTTAGATGGAAATATTACATATACATCCGAATGCATTAGTTTTTATTATGGCTAGTTCAGGAAAAACAATCCACCATCCTCCGCGAGCTGCAAACAAAACACCACTTTCCCGTGTGCTCCATGCAGATGCCGCTTCAGAGTGTTTCTAGTTGTGCGAACACATCTTAGGCGGGGAATCTGCCTCTGTGAAGTGCAAAGTGTGAAGTCTGGAGAGATTCCGAGCCTTACTCGCCCCACTTTTTGCTCATTTGTGAGACATGGCTCACAACAAAAGACAACGTATCTTTGAAACTAGAATTTAAAACTCCATTTAATGGAAGAAAGACACTTGGAAAGAAAATTTGCTTTGTGGTTTTACACACATTTTCAGTGTTTCGCCTTCATAGACAGTATTCATATATATCTATATGACGGAATGAATTGCTGCACCAAAACAGACTAAAGTTACATAAATATAGCTCAAGATGCTGGTGGCTAACTTGCCAAAAGTCAGGCAGTTGTTTGCAGCATTGTTAGTTAATCTGACATCTTTTAGGTCTATTTAATGTAAAGTCACTTCAGTGTGTTTAAGGTAAGTTGTATTTTTAAGTTGTTTCTGCATTGAGTGTCCCATCCTAAGAAGGAAGTTGATTTAAAAATGGCAGCTGCATACGTCCCCCCCAGCAATTTGAACCAAATGTCAAACATTTTTACAAGAAATCGGTGCAAAGATTCAAGAAAGCAGAGAACTATTTGCACACACCCCACAAATATATGGATAACTTCATGTTAACTTTAAAATAATCTCCTTTAAAACATTTTCATAAATATAAGTCATAATCAAAGGGGGAAACATCAACAATTTCAAGTGCAGTCAGGCATATGTACATCATGTGCATACAAATTCTTTTTTTTTATTGTAATATCCTCTGAAACTAGTCCTACCAATTGCATTAAACCTCAGTGAGATTATTTGTGCTCCACATTTTGGGCTTGGACTTTCAGTCCAACAAATCCTCGGCCACATCACAGGCAGATATTCGCAGCCAGACCAGGAGTTTGCGCTCGTATCATTCCTCTGAACAACAGTCCGGCGCAATGCTGTGCTCCTGGGCGGTGGCTGCCAGCTCCTTCAGGAACTCGGCGAACAGGACAATGGCGAACACTCGGCTCTTGGCCGGAGGAGGAATTGTAGGGCAGGGCGGCAAGACACTGAGAGGAGGCAGAGGCAGAGCGTTCTTCATGGAACCATTGGGAAGAGATGGGTCTAAGATGAAGTCCCCACCCTGAGACTGGAGGCACTCTGAGAGAAACAGAAGCAAATCAGTCAAGTCTGAAATCCTTTTAGAATGTATGTGCCCTTCTGCCTTTTGATGCGGTCAGACGACACTTCCTACAAGCTGTCTTTAGCTTTGCATAAAGAGTGGATTCAGGTGATCCTGGCTGCGTCTAAACCTATTAAAATCTTCCTATCAACTCCGGTAATCACCTCAGGTTCACACTATACATCTAATTTAATCCATATGAATTGAAAGTGTACAAATTCCAGGACAGTTAAGCAATTTTTCCGTAACTTCACATTTCACAGAGCAATATAAAATGAGAGTTGCAGGTATCTTCATGTTAGCCGCGTGATTATACAACCTGTCGATGTGCACATTTATTAACCTCTAAATTTGGCATCTTGGTCTTTAGCCAACAAGAACCTCCAGGCCTGAGTGACCAGGGTGGGATAGTCCGGTCTGTCTGCCACGTAACGCTCAATCTGAGCATGCACCGACACCAACACCTACGAATACGCACAAGAATAGAAACAGTCACAACATTATCGTACGGAAACCCCAAACTATGGGAAAGAAACAAAAATTAGGGATGTTTGAGCTGTGTGTGGGCATTACCTGGTATAGTGTTCGTACGCTGGGCTGGTTGTGTGAGTCTGTGCTCAGCAGGAAGGACCTCAGGAGAGGCTGTGGGTACGACGCCAGCTGAGCCAGGATGCCCGTCACCAGGAGGTTGACAGCGATGGTGTTTTCCAGAAGGTTTTCCAGCCGGGATAACAGGACGCTGATGAAAGGTCCTAGAGCACCATGGGAAAACACAGGGGAAAGAAGTGGTGTTTGGATTTCTATTTATAAGATGTGAATGTGTTAAGGGGGAAGTAAATGATGAAAAGAAACCTGATATGCTCCCTTGAGGGAGTTTTAGCCTATTTCAGAAAAGACTTGATGCACATTAGGGGGACTGGAGACAGCTTTGGGAGTCGAGTCCTGCCTTACAAATGTTAAAATTCTGTGACTCGCCAGCTGATAAACAACAATAAACCCGTCAAAACCAGAGTTTTATGTACGAAATCAAAACATTTAATGGATAATCCAAAGTCTGAGTAAAGGTGAGGACAATAAAACACACAGATGTGTATGAGTTGGCGTCTCCGTTTTATGGAACAGTAGCGAATAAAAGGATTCTTGAAAGACACTATCAACGCTGTGCAAACAGCTAACAAGTAAACACGCTTTACTCCTTTTTTCCACAAATGAGATGTATGCCATCCCATGTGGTTATACTCCGTGATCACTGTCATTGTCTTCCTTCTCCTCCCACTGTGTACCAGCTTCTACCGTCACTTCGGGGTAAAAGCTCGGGACGGGAACTGTCGGTAGTGTTTACCTAGGACAAAGAAAAGTCCTAAAAAAGAAGCTGAAGTGATGGTGGAGGAATAAGCAAGATTTGGTTTGGGACCATTTTAGCTCCAATTATTATTAAGATTAAGCACCAAATCTACTTGATTAGGAAAAAAAAGATACATTGCATAGCATTGGCTTAGAACCAACCTTTTCACAACTGGGATGAAAACTGATGCTAAAAGATGCCCTGCGTATTTATTTCATCAAAGGGTGTCCTGACATGTCATGGGCTGGGAGTGAAATGAATTTCTTTTCTTTCTCTTTGATGGTGGTTCTGGTTAAGTAAAACCCACCCTTACACAACAACAAAGCTGCTAAATTACTTTAGCATTTCATTCCCTCCGGACAAACACTGACCTGTAAATGGAACTCCATATTTCCCGCAGCTCTTCCTCTCCTGCTCCTCTTCTTCCTCTTCCATAGCCTCCGTCTCTTCTTCATCTCCTGCGTCATCCCACGAGAAGCTAAAACCAGTGCCATTGCCGAGCTCCTCCTTCTCCTCCTCAAGTTTTCGCCTCAGCTCTCGAACGCGGCTCCTGAAAGCGCCGATGTCGTCCGTGATGTCGTCGGGCTCTGGCTCCACCCCTAAAGAGAGCATGAGCTCGTAGTATTGAGACAGAAAGTCGTTCTTCTTGGTGACTTTCTTATCAGGCAGAGTTGGACGCTTGGCATTTGTTGAAGACAGACAAAGTTCATGTGGCTCGGGTTCATAGTGGCCATTGGGTAAAGACTTTGTCTCTAAACATGGCGTGGGTTGTGTGCTGTGATGTGTATGCTGCTGATGTGTTGTGTGCATGTGACCGACACATGCTGTGATGTCATTCAGATTGAAGTTTTGCTTTAAAGGCTCAATGTCTTCGTCAACGTCGTCAAATTTGTCGATGATGTCATCCTTTGCATGAAAACCGTTGGTGAAGAGATGTGGCTCTCCTTGTCTGACAGTCCTCTTCATGTCATCTTCTCCTTCCTCCTTTGTCTTTCCCAGCTCCTTCCCACAACCCTCACTCTTCCTCCTCAGCATTTTGTTATAGTCTTCACTCCTCCTTCTTTCCTCTCTCCCTCCATCCTCGCTTCTCCTCCGTGACGACATGATGCTGTTAACGGTTTCTATCACTGTCCTCCCTGTTGTTGTCAACATTGTTGACATTGTCGATGTCACTGCCATTGACACTTGCTGCCCTTTTGAGAAGCTTCCATGGGATCGTCGATTTGCTGCCTTGATGCGCTCCAAAATGGCTACCTTCGTGTCCTTCTTGGCAACTAAATCGTAGACGAGGACGTCGTCCTGAAACTCTGATTCCTCTACGTACGAGCCGCGCACTAGCTTGGTAGCGCTCCGTCGCATTTCCTGGATGTGCCGAGGAAGTAGTGGCTGAGGTGCCGGCGAAAAACTGCATCTGTCAGCCTCCGCAGCGAAACTGCCATTTGCTAAAGCCGCATTTAATGCCACGGACAAAGAGACATCTTCGTCTGCAAATATGTCGTCCCACTCCAGCTCCAGGGCTGAGCTGCCTCGTCCTGTCTGGTTGCTTATGGAGACGGTATCTGAGGAGGGTGTTGGGGAGAGGGCTGAGGGGGGAGGAGTGATAGCCAGAGAGCAGATGGAGTTGCTCTTGACTCGTTGTATGAGCTCCTCCTCATCCTCGATGTCGTCTCCTGGTGTGTCCGAACGGTACTCTTGGGGAGGAGGGTCGATGCCGTCGTATGGGGCCGACCAAAACCGACAAGCCCTGCAGACAAAACCAAAAACCTTCAGAGCTGTAGATGGTGGATGCATAAAGCATTCTTTTCTCACCGTCTTTCTGATGTCGGTGTAGGTTCTCAGTCATCTAGGTCATCTAGGACCTGAGCCCTCTCCCCAACACCATCCTCCTTAGATAACCTCTCCATCCCAACAATCTGATACAAAACACCTGGAGATCTTACAACACAGCCAACTGTGCTTGGTGCAGTAGACTCCAGTTGACTGTAGTTCCTGGTATCAGACTTTTCTAAAAAAGAAATTTCCTTAAATAAACTTTTTGAATTTATTTAAGGATCCTTCAAGGTGTTGTATCAGTATTTATCTTTGGTTTTCACTTCCTTAAAAGAGGTTTGCGTGTAAGATTTGAGCTGAATAGGCTTGTTTTAAACTACCTCGACAGTGCTCAAGGTAGAATTCCTGACACGGCGCTGACCTTTCAAATCAGTTATTGTGGTGAGTGAGTCAAAGCTTAAATACTATATCAAAGAGATGTGCTGCTGATTTTGGAGAGAGGATGTGCTTATCTATCTGCCTCTGCGGTAAAGAAGCTTATTTTTTCATTCACAATATTAATCACAATATCTTCAAGTTTATATTTAACTGTCAGTGCAAGACCGCCAGCTTTCCAGTAGATGACACTTCAAAACCATTATTTCTTTTGAGAATTTTAGTCTGCAAAACCATTATTGGTCAAATGATGTACAGGAGTCACAGCGTAATGTACGTCTCTATAAGTAACTCTCTCTTCTGTAAATCTCCCTTCCTTATGCAAAAATAATCTTCCAAAAACCATGAAAAAGCAGCTTTTCAGTATAAACACATTAATCAAGGTCAGCCAGAGTAGTTTTGATGTTTTCAAGGACCAGACACACTAACCTGTGTGAGGTGGAGATAGCCTGGCGAGCATCCCAGAGGTACTGAAGGTAGTTAACGTCCATCAGAAAATCTGAACCACGACAGTAACCAACACTGTCTGACACTGAAAGATCTGACAAAAACATACAGAAAGTCAAGTTAGGCTGTAATTTTCTTTGAAAGTTTCCCCTCATGTTGCGTGCGTATTGGTTGCACTGACCTGCTGCTTTGGGCAGGTGGATATGTTCTGAGTGCGTGTTTGTGTTTTGAAAGTACACTGGGCACCAGGAGGGCATGAGGAGCAGGAAGGAAGTGGTGCTGGAGGAGTAGCAGTCCCTCAGATTTAAGGAGCAGCGCTGCGTCCGGCTCAGGTGGCTGCAGGGAATCAGATATCTGAGGAGACAAGAACCACCCAGCTCAGTCCCAGCATATGATTGCTCACTACCGCCCCCCTGTGGCCTTTTTTCCTCCCTTTTTTGTTCTGCACACCATGCTGAGATAGGCCAAGTTTTTAGGTTAAAAAAAAATTTGAGAACTGTTCCACCCGACCATTTTGCAAGATTACAAGAAAGTCTGGCTTCGTGGAAGAAAAATATACAGAAATGAGATGTGGATCGGGATTTTTGCTCAATACTGTCAGAAAGTGTTTTATTGGTGAGGTTACATCTTGAGACCTCAACCGCACTGGACCTTCGGTTAAGAGCAAGACACAGCTGCCTGCGCATATGACTTGTTATTTTCAAAAGATTATTGTCAGGATTTAGAGTCTTTTATTTAATAGTCAGAAAGACAGGAAATGTGGGCTTATAGGGAGATGATGTGCAGTAAAAGGCTCCAGGTCACGGGCCTGCTGTGATGGGGGCGTTCAGCCTCTGCACGTGGGCCTCTCCCTCAACCAGCTGAGGGACCCGACACCTTGATAACGTGTTGTAAAAGCATTTGATTCACATTCTAAGGAAAAAGATCCAGAATGAAAAACTTTACTCACGCCGCTATGTACCAAGTGTGAGTAATTCCTCGTGAACCCATCTTATAAGTGAAATAAAAGTACATCTTCGGCACAGTGAGTCTGAGGGACTGACCTGAAGACCAGCTGCAGCATCACGTCTTCACAGAAGAGACCGATCAAAGTTCTGAACAGAGCCAGCGACACCGTTCCCAACTGAAGGAAGGGAAAAAGGTGGAGGGTTCACTAACAGAGCATGAAGCAGCTGCAGGTGGCGCCACAACTGTGTGAGTGATACCTGGAACGGTGTGTTGACCCTGCTGACCAGCGTGTCAAGGATGTGAACGTTGTCGTGTGTGTGCAGCAGAATGAAGGACAGGAAGGTCTGGAGGAGGGCGGGCTCAGAGATGGAGCGCAGGAACAGATCCAGGTAGGCCGTGGTGGTCATCACCTCTTCCACCGTCAGCTACATACGGAGACACGGCTGATTATCAGCGCAGGGATGGGATTAAACAGGACGTTGGCCTGTCGAGTTTTACAATAGCGAAACAGAACAGCTTTTCTATACGTGCTGGTCCTGAGGGTCAAAGCACGACAACAAAACCGAAAACAACACAACATTTAACCAAAAGAACGACCCAGAAGTTCACCGTATTTCACAAAAACCCAAAGGACTGTTCTGGAAACGCGAGTTCAAATGCGCTGTTTCGTAAAACAAAAAATCTTCCAAAGAGGATACATAAAAGCGGAAAATGTTTTTTCTTGATTTTCTTCGTTCAGCGTTGTGTTTTCTAGCTTTTCTTTTGTTTTTTTTCTGCCATGTTTTCAGTTGCGTTGCTGTGACTTTGTGAGATCTTTAGTTTGTTGCCTGATTTCTGCTCCTCTTCTCCGCTTTGCAGTTCAGGTTTTTGTTGTCATCCCTGTGATGACATGTTTCATTTTTTGTTGTGCTGTTTTCTGTTGCGTTTTAAGAGGCGTTTCGATGTCACATTGTCTGTTTAGTCGTTTCCCCTTCGGCAGTTGTGTTTTGTGATGTTTTGTTGTCTTTTGTTTCCGAAAACTTGTGTTTTCTGAGACGTTGGAATTTTCAGTTGTAAGGTTTTATATCGGTTGTTCTGTTTCTGGGGATTTTCGCTTAAATTGTGTAATTGTGTGTTCTGCTTTATTTATATTACAGGAAATGCAGTGTTTTCTGTTCTGTTGCTGGGTTTTCGGAGGGGTGTGCTACGAAGCAAAAATAACGACTTGGAGAGGTATGTAGAGCCAAAAATGTCGGCGATTTCAGCGTCATGGTAACTGAGGCAGAACTCACAACCAGCTTCGGAGCAGTTTGTGTTCAGGGTTTTGGATTAAATTGTCTTAAAAAAAAAAAAGAAAGGAGAACATTGAAGGAAGGAAACATTAAAATGATGTCACACCGAAGTGTTGAACCTCATGTCGCACATTACAAACACAATGAAAGCGCTTATCTGAAATTGAAAAAAAGTATTATTTGGTCAAATACCTGATGGAAAGTTTGAGTTAGGCAAATGCTGATGCATTCTAAAGTTTTGTCAGAATACAGCAATGGCAATAGATAATATACAGTGGTGCGGTGGTTAGCACTGCCACCTTACAGAAAGAAGATTCCTGGTTCTGAATGTCAGCCGTGATACCTCTGTACAGAGTTTGGACGTTCTCCAGCAACTCTGAACTGGAGCGGCTATATACAAAAAGAGTGTACAAAAGTGTTGAAGTTCAAATTTTAGAAGCTCCATGAAGCTTATCAGCAAGTAGACATTAAGTTACAACTTTGCACGGCTCGCTGTTGTCTGATCGCATTCTTCTCTCGTCTTAACTGCAGTGACATTGTCGCTTTTTGCTGTTGTGAGTCCTACGTTCTTTAAACCTGTACAGTCATAGGCTACGAAACACACATTTTATGCGATCGTCCAAAGAGCCCGAAAAGCCTGAGTTAAGAAAGAAGAATCATAACGTCACTGTCGTCCCCGTTGTCTCTGATTTGATGTTTTTATTGTACTTTTGGTTTTTTCTTGTTGTGTTTTGTCCTTTTTGAGTCATTGACAACAGTATGGAAACAGGTAGACGTGCGGTACCTTGTGCAGAGCGGGAGCGAGCACAGGCACAAGGAAACCGTTGTAGATGTAATTCAGTAACTGGGAGCGGATGGAGGGATGAGCCACCTGAAACAGACAGACAAAAAGCTTGAGTAAAAATAGAGGTCTTTTTTAAAAATGCCTGATAATTACCTACGAGTGTGTGTTTGTGTGCTGTTGTTACCTTGGTAACAGCACTGCAGAAGTTCAGTGAGTGCAAGAAGTGGACGAGAGCTGGAACCTGTTGACCCAAAATGTAGTTAAGCGTCATCATTCATTCACGGTCGCTCATAGGTTTCCTCATTACATAAATCATGTCATTTACTAAATGAAGTGCTTTCACAATATGTGTGTAAGTATTCCAGCATTTCTGTTGGTTCGTCCACTATTTTGGTCCCAACTGAAATATATCGATTACTGTAAGGATTGCTGTGAAATTGTGCTCAGAGGACAAATCTTATTAGCTCAGATTCACTTTGCACCTCTGTGGGGGAGAATTCGGCAGTTTTGAAATAAACATCCACGCTATCGACAGGCCACTTTGAATTTAGCACTGACGCTCTTTGTCAAAGTTGGCAAACAAACCCATTAAGTACCCGTAATAGACATTCCACTGGAATGCCAACTTTTCTAAAGTCATAATTACCTGCTGCCAGTCACCCCGATCCAGACAGTGCCAGTCCTCACTGTAAACCTGCAGCCTGGCTGGAAGAGACGAGTACAGACCGGAGAGACCTGTGGCCAGCACCTGTAACACACACGGACAGAGAAGGACAAGATTCTAGCCAGAAGGTTTTCATTTACAGACAAAACCTTAACCCTACAAATTTATTGAGCTACTCAAAATTAAGTGTCAACAAATGTTGTCAGTTTCAGAGCAAAGTCAACGCGGCACGACTAGAAAAAAAAGAAATATCAGCCACTGCCCACAGTAGATGTTATTCAGATTGCATAAAGTGGAAGTGAAGGGTGATGGGAATCCTACGGTGTGCTTTGGCTTTCACAGTCACCTGATCTCAACCCAGTGAAGGGATCTGAGCTAGCACTCTGTGGCACCGGGTACAAACATGGGGAATCAATCGGATGGTGCACTGGAGCTGTTCTGGTGACACAGCAGCTTACTAAGACTCTCCATGTCATTTCAAATGTTTGTACCATACATGATCTTTCTATGGTTTTGGAAAGGGCTTGCGCGCTGGACTGAAAATCAGTGGCAACAGGTCTTATGGAGTGATGAACAAGGTTGTATGGGAGGAGACGGGGCAATGAAAGAGCAAGAAAAAGTATCCTCATCCAACAGCAGCAGCAGCTCTGGAGTCTCGTTAGCCATCAGGCAGCCGTCCAATCGAGTGCAGACTTGCTAATCCCTCTCCGTGGACGAGCCAATCTCACACTGATTTACTAATCTGCTCTCTCCAGAAAGATTGAGGTCACAGTGTGGTCACATGGGCTGAAAGCTGGCACACACAACCACACACAAACACGGACTCAGGTGGCACGTGCTGAAGGGCCTTTGCTTGTGCTTTCATATATGCTCCCTCTTTTTTTTTTCTCTCGCTCAAACAGATTTGTTTAAAAAGATTGTAGCCCTCAGTGTGTTTATTAATAATAAGGTTTTTTCCAATATTTTGCATTTATTTGCAAGTTTCCCTTTGCTTTTTTCCCCAATTTCTCGATTTTTTCCTCAATTCTTTTCCCTCGTTGGCTCCTTTTGTGTATTTCCTCACTTTTCCGCCTGTCGCTCCATACACCATCGCTCCCATGAGGAAGCAGTTTGAGCTCATTAGTTCATTACATAACCTGTAATAATGAGATTACAATGCAGAGGGGAGATGAATGAGGAAACAGGGCTCATGCTATGTGAGGAAGAGAAAAAAAACCTACTGATTCCATTCATGTAAGCCATCTGATTCATAAAAGTCTGTCGAAATAATCACTGATCATGTTTGGACTAATTATGGAGTATTATGTTCGGATTAAACACGAACTGAATTCATTGCGGGGTAAGACTGAAACAGACCAAAACGTAGCGATCTTGAAAGGGGCTAAAAACATCCCGTTTGCACTAATGTAGCAGGTCCTTTCTTGTACAAGGGCAAGTGAGAGCAAATCGCTGTGGCCTTGGGATAATCTTGGGCAAATACCTGAAATTTTATGTTTTGCAGACACTCTGGCAGACTTAAAAATGACCATGAAAGATGCGCCAGCAGACAGTCTGAGGAGCTGGTGTCTCCTCAGTTGCATGTCACGAATGAATAGTGAGGGTTTTTTTTGGTTTTTTTTGGTTCTTGTGGGCTGTTCTTTCCTTTTGTCAGACTTTCAGCAGCAGCTCGTGTTCGTCTTTGGGTATTTGTTTACTTACAGGACAGAAGTACGTGTTCTCTGCGATGTGCTGAGCAACTCGAGCCTCGGAGGCCGACAGAGACATGATGAGCAGCAGAGCATCTCGGGCCTGTTGACCTACCAAACCCTGCCTGAAAGAGAGAAAATAAAAGTTATTTTCTTCTTCTCATTAAACCATCGGGAACTTTACATGTAACAAATAAACTGAGACCCATAGAGTCTGAGATGAAGCTGTTGTTTTTTTTTTTGCAGTTTCTCTGAACATTACACAGTCTAACTTTGAGACAAACATGCTGGGACGTCCACACATGGGAAGACAACTGATCAGAGTTTCTTCTACTTGTAAAACATCTTTCTCACTGCAAAATGGTGGACTCCAGATTGGAAATGGTCTCATTGCCCTTCTCAGATTTGTGGGCAGTAACAATTGCTCCCCTAAGATCATTGCTGAGGTCCTTCCTTCTTGACATTGTGTTAACAGCCACCTGAATACTCCGGACCAAAATGTCTGCTTTTATAGAGGTGACGTCAAATATCATGTGGTTTTTTTCTTTGTTCATGTAAGGTTGTAATTATCTAAATTAAAGGTCTGCTAAGAACCCCTTTGGGTTTTTATCATGTCCTAATACCTAAAAAAAAAAACTTGGAATTGAAAGAGGGTGTACTTTATTATTCATTTACACGTGTGTTGGCGTACCCCTTTATATCCATGATGTATGTGACCGCATGAGCCTGTATGTGTTCCTACCTGTGTGTATATGGTATGAGCAGGGAAAAGAGTAGGAAGTTGGCCGCTCCTTGGTCTTCACTGGTGTGGAAGAACAATTCCAATACTGAAGGATCTTTGACCAGAGCCACACAGAGCTGGTTCAGCAGCAGGACCAGCTCCGCCTCCACCACACCGCCACTGTCTGCAGGAAGGATCGCAGGTGATTAGCAACTACGTAACAGATTTTACATCTTATTGGCCTAACCTACAGGAGGCGAAACAACTTCCTGGGATGAGAGAAAAGCTAAACCAACTCCAAAGTCTCACAGTGTTGGGCCCCTACGATGGGTCCAGCTGCACTGGCTGCTTTGTTATAAAAACCCAAAAACTTTTCTCAACAATAGGCCGCTGAGTACTACTGTTCTAGTACAACATTCAGATGGGTGAAGGAACACCACCTTCAACTAATTCCCTATAAGACAAGGATTGGTCATCTCGGCTAATCGCTCCGTACAGCACAACATCTCCCCTACGAAGGTTGAGAGAAAAAAAGTAATCAGCAGCTGGCTCCTGGTACCAACAGTCTCATCTAACGCTCTAAAGTTACCTAAAGGTTAATAATCCTTTTGAATAAATGTATCCCCAACTCACCGGTTGCAGCTCCTGCACAGGAGGCGAGCAGCATCATGAGCGGCCGTAGAATGGGTTTATGGTGCAGGAGAGGCTGTTTGGCCTGAGATAAAAGCATCTGGTACATCCTGAGCTGCTCCAGCTTCATGTCCTCTGTGAACTGTCTCCTCAGACTCCACAGAAACAGTCTCTCCATCACGCCCTCCAGGACGACAAACTCCAGAATGGGACCCATCGCTCCTCCTGTTTGTCAGGGCATCAACAGTCAGGAGATCAAACAACACAGGGGGTCTCCATCAAGCACGTTTAATTAATTTACCTTGCCCTGCCTCCTCCTCCATTAACAGAAAGAGCATGTGTTCCACGTAGTTCTGGACGGCGCTGGCCTCGTCGGCCGGAATGGGACCGAGACGCAACGGTCCTGAGCTGCTGTTGCCGTGGTGACCAGAGAGGAAACTCAGCGCTCCAGTGCTGCTGCGACTCGGTTCGTGTTTCTCCAGAATCTTCACAACCTGCACAGAGAAGGCCAACAGAGGCTGTCTGTGGAGGATCCTTAAACCTGCAATGTTTCAAATGCCCAACAGGGGGCAACTCCTCAAACTTCAAACTGAGTATGATTTGAAGAAAAAGACCCTCCTATTAACTTGAGTTCACATCTCAGTTGTTTTGCTAAAAATTTGCTTTTGCTCACAGTCACTAGTTTCAAGTTTTCTTGCAATTCAGCCTGACACTTATTTTTCTGTAAAAAAGATATAACAACGGGGCGTGGTTTATGGGAAGGCATAAGCCGTTTCTGTATGGGTGTGCTTTGTTTACATGGTTCCAAACGAGACCCTGCTTACAACAAACACTTTCAGAAAGCAAAGATCACAACAGTCAAAAATGCCAAACTTCTATTTCAAGTACTGACGAATAGATTGATATTAAACAAAGAAATGACGCCGTTGGTCCGCCCTCTCCTGTCCGGGTCTGAGGGCAACCCAGCAGTGCATAAAACCAAACTGAAACGCATAAGTGAAAATCAGTTAAATGGAAGGGCTAAACTTCATGACTGTCTTGGCTGACCCCACCCTGTGGTCCTAATTTTTGGCATTTTAAGAGTTTACATGATCTATCAGAACGCTTGAAGTTGAAAACGGTGACCTCCGTAGTCGCAAAATGCAAGAAATGCTTATTTTTTAACCGAAAAATAAAAAGTTATTCAACTTCCTGTCCCGCCCCATCAAAACACATGAGAACTCGTGCACGTCTACGTGCACGCCAGATGCGCGTACACGACTCCTCATTCATCAACTCACCTGTCATTTGCGATCATGGAAGACACAGTAAGTAGACTAGCCCGTAATGAAGTTCAATAGTCTAGATAAATAAGCGTGGGGACGAGCCTACCTTGTATCGCGCGTGCACAATCGGTGATTGACAGGCAGCAGAGCCCAGCTCGTAACCTGATTGGTTACCTTTTATCGGTCCGGTCTGCAATTTTGTAAACAAACCTGCTAGCTTTGGAGGGACCTAGCGGGACATATAGGGGACCTAGAGAACTCATTTTTTTTTGTTCCAGGCATTATGCTTGAAAAAGAGTTGCAGACTGCAGCTTTAAAGGGGGAACTGCGGTATTTTCAACATTAAGCTCGTTCATGCTCGCACTATTTTCTTAGCGGTGGCGGAGTAATATCAACGAACATCCAGTACAAAATGTCAAATAAAACACGACAGAAGCAACTTTTCGCAACGAAATCTGATATGGATTACCAGTGCACACCAGTAACCACTCCGGTGGGTTGATGATTTTGAAAGGACGTTTATGGTGCTTTTACGGACCTTTTTGGACATGCGCATGACTTGCCATTCTGAAGCAGGTTGAGAAGAATCAAAATTAGGTAAATACCGGAGACAGCAGTAAACATCAAAAAAGCGGTGAGGGGGGTTCTAAAACATTGCAGACGACTCAGAAAAGAGGCTTAATGTTGAAAATACCGCAGTTCTTCTTTAAGAAAATGGGAACCAACTTTTCAGGCTCTGCTATATTGTTTGGGTAACACTTTCAGCACTGACATACTTCAGTGGACAATGTGTCAATTTACTTTTTCTAACTTCAAGATGCCGCTGCAGCAAGTGGTTCGACCGAAACATTTTAACATTCCAGGAACAAAAGCTGTTTATTAGTTTCCACTCTTTACGTGAAACGACGGATTATTTGGTTCATAAAGACAACTTGGATTAACGATGTGTGTGTGTGGGGGGGCAATGAATGGAATACATCAATAAAAAAGGGAGAAAAAGAAAAGAATGCAACGTACTGTCTGGGATTGTGTTAACCTTTGACCTCAACTTTTTCATACAAGGACTACACACACAGAGACACACAGAGAAAGCAGATTTATGCACACAGACACAAATGTGTGTGGGTTCTCTTGGCGACGGCAGAGAGAGATTTCTTCTAAATAGATCCAGTGTTTAAGGGCCAAAGTCTGGGTCAGTAATGTGCGCACACACACACAATCGCACACTGTGTCGGCCGGTCATTATGAGGATAACGGGACAGGCTGAGAGTGAGAGGCAGCAGAGATAGAGGGCGATGAAAACCAAGAGGAAAGGGAGCTTTCTGTCTGAGAGGTTGATTGACTGATTCGCTGACTAATGATGAGAGACGAGTGGGTGACTCGATTACCTGCGCCCAGTGGTTCTTAAACACAATCATGCAGGTCTCCGGGTCCACTCCTCTCAATGTGAGGGACTTCTTCCGGTTGCCCCCGACAACCACCGAGGCCATCATATTGACTGTCTGTCAGGCTGGTATAGCATGTTCCAGCTCGGCGTGTGGAGGATGTTGCCTTCTGATGGAAGGACCAGGGGGCATTACCTGGCTCTCTCAGACCAAGATCAGGATCAGTCTCTGGGCTTGGTGGGCAGCTTCTGGCCTGCAGAAGATGGACAAAGTGGAACAAAAATTACTCTAAAATGCCTGTGCATGGCAAAGCCGAAGTAATCTGAGAGATGTTTTTCGAAAACCATGTGGAATAAGTGAGTGACACCCCCAAACAATCACTGGGAGTGTTTCTGAGTTACAAATGTAACTTTTAAAATCAATTCTGACCACAGAAGATGAATGTTTTACCCAGGATTTTCTTTTTTCTTTTTTTTAACCAAGTTTTATTGGTATTCATATGTATTTACACATATCTTTTAGTTTACAACAGATTTTTTTTTTTTCTGTTACATACATATGAAAAAGAAAACTCCAATGTTTCTCATGAAATGTATAAACTGAACAATCAAAGAAATAACAGTTTGGCAAACACTCAGTCATCCGACTGTTTCTGACATTCTCCTAGATCACACTTGGACGGTTCTGAGATAGCGTAGATTGTTTATGTTTCACATTGGCCGGTTTAAGTATTTGCTTACAGGGCCCCATCTTTTTGAGAAAATGTCCATCTTTAGATGAAGGTGTGCTGTTATCTTCTCCATCACGTAAACCCTTTTCACCCTCTCCTGCCACTGGGGTATTGTGGGAGGGAGCGGTTTTAACCACAAGACAGTTATCATCTTCTTGGCTATTAATAATAGGACATGAAATAGATGCAGCTTCATTTTTTCCCATCTTCCCTTAGGGAGTGCTCCTATGATATAAAATTGTGGGGTCAGACGTAAATCAATGTTTGATATGGAGAATATTTCTTTCTGAATCCCTTCCCAATAGTTTTTCAACTTTGGGCAGTCCCAAAATATGTGTGTGTGGCCTCCTATCTGGCGACAATCCCTCCAGCACAAATTTGTTTTGTTACTATCAAATTTGGAAGTTATGGAGGGGGTACCCAGCACTTTTTAAAGCCATGAACATGTGCAATCCGTATAATCTCTAGGCTGTTATGGGCCGTGGAAAAGATATGGCGGTTCCGTTGGATGGTTTTTGTCGGTAAAATATTGATCAGTGGATTATCTGGAATCTTTATGGGTTAATTTTTACTTTGTGGTTGGCATTGATTGCACCTGCTGTGGTAACCGTATTGAAAAATGCTTTTTGTCAGTCAAAACAAAAGAGCCTTATCTTTCCAACTGTGTGTCTCTTGTGCACCTTCTAATACACAGCAGAAAACAGCTGATGACCCACTGGCAGGCCATCGGTCTTTCAAAGGGTTAATTTTCCTTAAAAACATCCCCTTTCGCTGGGAAACCCACACTTCCGTTCTGCGGAGAGCTCTCAGTCAGATCTCAACCAAACCAAACACCAATGGGAGATTATGAATCAATGTGTTCCCCACCATCGTCATGTGTGATGTCTGTGAGAACAAAGAGCATCCATGTGTTGTCCCAACGATAAAATATATTCTTAGACTGATTTCCTTGCTTCCATGCTGTCCCTAGTTTCATTTTATTTCAGTACATTATGAGAATCAGAGTAGAGATGGCAGGAAGGTAATCCATCACAATGGACTTTATTTTTAGTTGCTCTCGTGGCACAGCTCCAGGAATGGTATGATGGCGAATCTGGATTATATTTCTGATTCCAACTTTGAAGTTTACACAGAAATAACACTAAACCTGTGTGTTACGTTCAATCTGAGAATCTTTCATTCCTCACTTGTCCTTTTTATATCTGGTCTCCTCCTTTTCGAAGAAGTAACTCAACAGAGATTATGTCTCTCATTTAGTTTAGAAACTAGCGACGGCCAAGGCTGGAACAGGAACTATGGGTCAGCAGCAGCAATAAGCAAACAGGAAAAAGTGACACCGCGTCGAGTTCCACCCTGGGCGTTCCGGGGAAATTCCACAAATACCCATGGAGGTCTCCAAGATATCTCCCTGCAGTGTTCTTACCTCTGTGCTGCTGCTGCTGCTGCTGCTGCTACGTCATGGGTGAATGAACCGAGCTGCCTGGCATCCTGAAGGAGAAAGAGCGACACGAGACAAAGGTTGTAAACTGTTTGAAGCACACATACACGAGCCTAAACTTTATTCTTCAATCATGCTGTTTGTCCCCACAAGGAAGGCAAGCCCCTGCTATGTGAGTGTGTAAACACATTCATGTCCCCACAACATGGGTAAGACATATACCCACAGAGATTCATCCTTTACCATCTGGGACCCTAATCTGTGTGTGTGTGTGTGTGTGTGTGTGTGTGTGTGTGTAGGATAAACAGTTGGATTTTGGTCCAATATGCTGTGTGGTCATCACGTTGTCATTACAGGGTGTGAGTTTGTGTGTGTGTGTGTGTGTGTGTGTGTGTGTGTGTGTGTGTGTGTGTGTGTGTGTGTGTGTGTGTGTGTGTGTGCTGTTTCTATGTTTGTGAGTTTTTGACCTTGGAATTCTGAACATTTTCTCTTGACTGGTGGTATTTATACGGAGACATTCATGTAGCTTTCGAACAGAGTTCTGTTGAACACAATTGTCTGCACAGCAACATTTAAAATTAAGTCATTTAAATGTGTGTGAGAGAGACCGCAATTTACATTTATTTAGACTATGTAATAGGGTGTGCAAAGAGCCCCTTGAGTTGTAGATTTTGGGGTCTACAAAGGTCCTCACTTTGGGAGACATTCAGACAGGTCTGTTTGAGGGTTTCGACTCAGCGTTATGAGATACGGGGCTTGGGGACTGCATCAGGTCAGTGACTGTCCTCACAAAGATATAAGGAAAAATGTGTGTCCGTTTCAGACAGAGAGGGGGAAAAAACAGAAGTAATCTGAGATGAGACAGCTATGTTTAATCCCAAGCCAGCTCTATGTGTGTGTGTGTGTGTGTGTGTGTGTGTGTGTGTGTGTGTGTGTGTGTGTGTCAATCAGACAGTCTCATGCCATCACACAAACCAGGGATTAAACACACACCCACAGAGACTGACCTGAAGTCTTTTCTGACCTGTTTAAAATTGTATTCCTGTTCTTCAGGCATTTAGCTGATTGGGATTGGACTTCCATATGACAACAGAACACTTAGGTGTTATGTTTACAGGCGCTTCAGAAGCATTTTCTCTCAAACCTGATGTGGAGATCAAAACCTAAACGTTTAGATAGGTCTCAAGTGCTGCACAGCCGTTGCGTTCTGCCATACTTTTCTAAATCAGCAACATAAAATAAAGTGAGCTTGAGTTTATCTCAAACAGCAGAGCAGAAAGAGTGAAACCGTAAACCCATCCACACACTGATCTACACAAATGTTCACATTCTGAGTTGTGCAGATTGCAACATAAAGCAGCTGGAGTTTCTGAAGGTATACACCTCATCGATAAGAGTCAAACTGAGAAATCAAAACTTTATAATCAGCTGATCTGCTGATGAAAAGCCTAAAGTGAGGAGTTCACACTCCCAAACCTCAAACCCACATAAATGACCATTAAAATGATTGAAAGAGGTGGCTTATCTATCAATTTTCTTTCACTTGACGTTTTCATTTATCATTGAAATCTCCTTATTTCTGTGTATTTCAGATGATTATTATAGGTTATATTAACACTACATGTTATATTTTTGTCTTGCCCAATTATCATTCGCAATCTTTTGGCTGGATTACAAAAAGGGCAATGTGTGCAGCTGCAAAGGACCCCGGATCTACAGGGGCCCACAAAGCTCCAATTCTGGTCCATCCATCCATCCATCCATCCATCCATCCATCCATCCATCCATCCATCCATCCATCCATCCATTATCAGTACCCGCTTTATTCAACTCAGGCAACACCTCGGAACATTGTGGACAGGCCGCCAGTCCGTCACGAGGTCAACGCGGAGACAAACAACCGTGCGACCTCACACTCACTCTAAGGGTCCATTTAGAATCACCAGTTAACCAGACTGCCCTGTTGACAACGCGCGCATCGGGAGAACATGCAAAAAATCCATCTTAATCGTTTGTTAATCGGTTTGATCAAGTTGTTTTTGTTTTTCTGCAAACTGAACAGTTCAGGTGAGGTCAGCCACTGTCTACGGAAGCCGAGAACATCCTTGCTTTTGTGGTTACTTATTTTGAAGCCATCACCTGTGATCGTGACAAAACCATCTTAGGTTTCAACATCAACGGCTGATTTTTGATTCACTCAAAATTGAGCTGCTCCCACTTAGATGCTTGACTTAATTTCTCTTTATCACTGTCGTGCCAGTTGTGGAGGATCTATGGCATAAAATCAAGGCAGGCGTGTGGAATTCTATTTCTATTTTCTATTTGTTTAGTAAATCGCTCCTCTTGAGCACAGACCGTGACGTCTGTGGGCGAAGAACACCAGCAGCTGCCCATCGGGCGATCCCCTCCCGTTTGCAGTGACGGCAAAACAAACATTATCGAACTAACAAAGTACATTCACCTGATATATTAAGTTGTGAGATAATTATACGAATATATTCATTATCACAACAAAACGATCATTGTCATGATCGTCTCATGATCACAAAATCAATTTGTGGTCCCGAGATAATCAGATTATAAAAATAAAAAAAATTGAAATCGTGCATGGCCTCTCTAGGCTTCCATAACTTCCACTTTCAATAGACTTTTAAACTATAGAGACAGTCCTTGATAACTGAATGTTTAGTGTAAGAAACGTCCCAAATTAGAGGAATACTTGTGTATAATCCATTTAAATGTTGAGTTTTATTGACACAGGAAACCACAAGTAATAGTAGTGTCGTAAATATTCACATCGGACGAGCTGGTTCCAGAATGTTTTTTGCCATTTTTTGCTTGAAAAATGAAATGAGTGAGTGGTCCAGATGGTTGCCGTTCATGACAACAAGCTATTTGATTTGCAATTTCAGCTGGTGCTGACTGGAAGTCTTTTAAATCACCGATAAACACCTGCCAAAATATGTTAATGGAGTTAATCAATGTGAAATTTTTCAGGATATCAGTAACCCGGTGGACAGAACGTATGTTTCAGTGCACTGTGACGTCTGTAGATTTGACGTCTCTTCCGCAGGAGGCGATAAAAGTCTCCTAATCTCTTCCACAACATTTTCTTTTATTTCCGTGTTTGGATTTTCAACAGTATTGCTGTTGAACAGTCTGCTCTAAATGCACTTGAGCACAACCGCACAGGTTGTGTTGTGTGTGTGTGTGTGTCCAGGTCAGTGAACCATGAGCATGAACGCTGCTTCACCTTATTAATACTGCTTACATCACACATGTCCACAGGTGGACCAGCATTACTCAGCAGAACATTGGAGAGCGGGAACAGAATGCAGAAAATTGAAAAACAATATAAAATATATTCAGAAATGAATATTTTGTCATTGCTCTACTGAGGATCATTTACTCAGTTTGTATTTCCCCACACATTTAAAATCTTTTTGCCCTAATTCATCTTATTTTTATTCTAATTCATTGAATCCCTCATTTGATCATTTCTTTGCACATTCATCATCTTCTTACTCTTTATTCTCTAAAGTTTGCACTCACTCATCCAACTTTTATCACCTCATTTCTCTAATCTGAGCAATTCCATTTTTCAATATTTACTTATTATACTGTCATTACTAGTGCAATGCATGTCCTGTCATAGCTATCAGCTTGTTATTCTGTGTATGACAGTTAAGCCTCCAAGTGTGACACGGTCAACATTTCAATGTGTCGTGATGGCTTTTTCATGACCAAAACAAAGTCTTTTTGGGGGTAACCTGTACCTGCCTTGAGTTGGCTGACGTTTCGTACCTCGGCGGTGTCTTTAACTCTTGCCCCTGGGACCAAAAGTAAAGGAAAATCGTTGAAAACTCCGTTGTCGTCCAGGAACGAATAGAAATCCCGAGGTTTGTTGTTTTAAAGCCGAGCTGTGTTGTTTCGGTGTGCCGTGTCGGTTCTGAGGCTTTAAGCGGCTCAGCTGTCAATCACTCTGTGGCTGGCCTCGAGGTACCGTTGTAGCCCCGCCCACTGGAAGCCCCTCCCTCACAGAAAAGGCACAAAGGAGAGATTAATGCTAATCAATGCTACAGACCTCTAACCTGCCCCGTGCAGCATATTCAGACTTTTTAGACTCTTAGTTTTATTCTCTGTGAATATCCTCGTGACAGATTTCAATTTGAAAACGTTCAACAAGTCACCAAGTAAACCAGAAAACTTGTTTTGACATGTACATAAATTATAGAAAAATAAACAAGATTAGGCAATCTGACTAAATCACACGGCATATGAGACAAGAAATTATTTTCTACAATTTCTACAATCTCAACTGGTTAATGTGAAACGTAGTGAAAAAGTAGTTAGTTATCCAGAGCCAAAAGAAGTGCCGTCACATCACTTTGTTGTGTCCAAGTGGACAAACTAATAATTCAAACGGCCATCATTGCAAGGAAATGCAACAAGTCATCAAAAACTCTTGGTATGTTTACATGAAGATGAAGGGGAAAGGGGAAAACCGCCTCTTAATTTTGGATGTACACAGGTGGATATTTTGTTAGTAGAACACTTGATTTGTAGCTTATATCTAAGGTCTACAAGTAGCAAGTCGTATAGTTTATCAGTTGTAGTATTAGTTTAATATCTGTTTTTTTTTTTACTTCATATCATCCAGTTTTCATTGATAAAAATACAAAAAAAAAGAAGTATAAGGGAAAAAAAAAAGAGTCAATGAGGAACCTAAACAAGATAGATAGATTTTTACAAAGGATCCATTAATCTGTGTGTGACTGCAGGTTAGCGTCTGGTGTTTCAGGCCAGCATGAGGTGTTAATCTGCTGCCAGAACAATGAACACAGGTCACCAGCCAAACTCATCCTCATCATCTGGCTCACAAAGTGACCTCATTTCAGATAAAATAATGTGATCATCTTTCTTTTTTTCTATTATTTGCTTTATTGGTACCATCTAATAAAAAACATTCATATTTTATGTGAACATGATCATATTTAGGATTTGTGTAATATTGAGCATTCTTTGGTTAGTGTGAAATGTTTATAAAGAGGTTTACTGATGGCAAATAATATCAAAGATAGTCATCTTAGTCCATGACTGAATAAACCCGAGTTTATCACTTAATATGAGCTGGACAGGTGTCTGCAGCTCGTCTTTATGTGAAAACATTTTCCCCCTGCATGCTCTTTAATTAGCTTTTTTTTTTTAGTGTGTACAGTTAAAATTGAAAAAGCTTTTTTTATTTTCATCTAGATATGACAAAATTAAGCTCGCTGCCCTGTTTACATGCACTTATTTGGTAAGATTTCAATTACAACACCAGACATGACTTGGTTAGACTCCATAAAGTGACTCCACTTTCAGTGCTGATCAATGGGGCCCTCTAGTGGCAAAATCTTAAAACTACAACTGAAATATTTACACATTTATGCTTAAAGCCATAATGTGTAATATTTCACGTTGTCTATTAACAAATTTGAGTCTTATCATTCACAAGTATTACCTCAATCGTTATTAATTACCTCCATCACAAAAGTGCAGTGTTCTTATATTCTTTATATTCAGCATGCGAATGTACATAAGAGTGTTACACCCCAATGGATGTCGCCATGTTTCTCCGCCATTTTTAAACTACGGGATTTGTAGAAGGACATGTCATCAGCTTCGCATTTTCCGTTTACACATTGGAAACGGAAAATGCGAAGCTGATGACATGTCCTTCTACAAATCCCGTAGTTTTAAAATGGCGGAGCGACATGGAGACATTCATTGTCCGTGAAATATTACACATTATAGCTTTAATCAGCTGAGAAATATACACATCTCTCATTCCAGTAATAACAGTGATATCCTAATAACCAAAATTTGACTTTTGCAAAAAGCAACTTCAAAAGAAAAATCATTTTCCATTTTTTTATTTGTCTTTGGAAATGTTCTTGGGCAAATTTAGTGCAGCCATTGAATATGAAGTAAAAAGGAAAGTAGGGGGGGGGGGGGTGTATATCATTGTGACCAAAGCATAGAAGAAAATGTTTTTGTCTCAGATAACGAAACAGGTGCTTGTCTAGACTTGTTAATACCTGTTTACATTCCTACTCCGCTCACTGTCATTCTGAGTCAGTCTCTCTTTCTCTGTTGTGTTAGTCGTACACTGACTATATTTGCTTCTTGCTGTTATTCACGTCCAAAAAGGAAGTTCTGTTTGCAGAGAGGCTCCAAACAAACAAATGCACATTCTGTGCACTTCCCTCTTTAATCGTATGCATCTTTTAATGTGGTTATGATGTATATTTGCATTTCTAGCCCAGCTTGTAGCAGGGTGCTAAAGACTATGAATGCCAATGTCGTCAATATGTAGTTGTTTTATGTCCATGTAGCTGTTTTAGATCTATTGAAGGTGAAATTCTCATTATTATTAGTCATTTAAGTTGTCTCTAGTGTCTTTGTTCAAGGTGTTTTGAATCTTTTTTTTGTCTTCTTCAATGTGTGCGTGTCTCTTGGTAACAACATTGCGTTTTCATAGTGTTAGCTTCTACTTTTGTAATTATTTTGAGTTTGTTTGAAATTGTATCAGGTGTATTTGTGTGTGTTATATGTGTGTTTGCTGAAATGTAGCCGTTTTGAGATCCTATGGTTGTTTTGTACTCGTTTGTGGTTATTGTGTGTCTCCTTAAAATTGGTACCTGTTTGTAATCACACAGTGTCACTTTGTAGATGTTATTTGGCATCCCTGAATTGTTTTTGGGCCTTCGTGTTTTGTATCCTTTGGTGATAGTGTGCATTTGAAGTAGTTTTGCAGCGATTTTACATTACTGTGTTAATTTGTGTGGTTAATTTCTATTTTCATTCTGGGTCTTTAATCTTTCAGCGTTTCTAGGTAGTTCTTTTGTGTACTGTTTGACGTTTGTTGTTATTTGTATCTTTTTATGTATCCCAATAGTTTTGCATTGTTTTGCATGTATCCGGGTATTCTTTTATGCAAGTATAACTTATTACTGTTCTATGTTGCACACTTCCTTCACCATTTTCAAAACGTTCGTTCAAATTATTGTTAGAAAAGTCAAATATATCTTGTTCGTCCCTTTTTCTTTCAGTTGGTGACGTCACTGACAGGGGTGGTGGGAAACAGGGAAGCTTGGAGAAAGTCACCCGAGATACAACGCAACGGCAGTTTGTGTGGAAGTAGCTGCTGCTTTTAAACTGCTTTACGCTTCGACAACTTTTGAACACAAAAGCAAAGACTTTGACAAACCCCGTGAGTCATTTCCGGCCTGAAAAGCTGACTTTGTTTGGGTGAACTTAAGCCCCTAAGTTGTTGTTGTTGTGGTGGTGGATGTCAGCGACGACGGGGACACAGGAGGAGGAGGAATAATGTTGCCGCTGTCTCTGTTCTGACCCAGCTCCATTTTCCCCTGGCACGCAGCAGAAGATAAGAGGGGATAGCGAGGGAAAGAAAGAGGACATAAAGGGGGAGAAATGGCCGAGGCACGGTCCGAAGAAGAGGAGGAAAACATGAGGAGAGACACTCGGGAACAAGTGGTCCGGCGACAGCCGAACAGCTCCGGAGGTAAAAGAGCAAAAAAATGCTAATTTGATTGGCCTGTTTTACCGATTGCACCTGCTGTCCATTCAATATGTCGACTTCTGTGGGGGAAATACGTTGTCACATGCAAACTGCCTTGACTATACTGGAAATATAAACTTAAAACTGAAACAAGCGCAAAAAGAATACGCTATATTTATTTGGTATTATGTTTGTGGAATATGCAACAGTTTGTTATGGGATACGGTGCTTATTTTGCCACGGTGGGGGATCTCATGTACTGCTTCAGGATGTCCCTTTCTGTGGTATTTGGAGGTATCAATACTGATACAAGTATCTCTTCTGTACATTTTGGGTTCAGATATCAGTAACTTAGTGTTCCAACACTAGATGCACCGTGCAGAATGAGTACAGACAGTCTCAGTCAAAGGTCAAGTTTGGTGAAACTTTGTCATGTTAAGAGCTGAAATGGTTAGCTGATTTACATTGTCTGTCCATACTTCTCCCTAGTTTAGCCTTTCTTTAGCTCTTTAACATGTTCAGCTTGGTGTTTCTTTAAACTCGACCAAATGTCTGATCAGCTATAAATCAATAATGAAAACCCCCAGATCTGTATTAAAGCTAAAAGACTATGTGTTTAAATAAACTGCTTACTTTTAGCATACAAGCACTCATAGGTAGATTATAACTAGAAGCAAACCATATGGTATAAGTGTGGGTTGGGACTGTTGAAACCCAAAGCCATAAATTCTTAAACCAACATGTAAGCATATCACTATTTTGGTCAAAGTTCGCACAGGCATGCGTAAACCACACTCAGAGACATTCATGTACTGTTGCAGGCCTGTGCCAAGACTTCCAGCCATTAGTTTAATGGACAAGTCTTCCCCTTTGTGTCCATGTCTGGGTCTCATTCAGGGAAATACGAGTAATACTTTAACATATCTTGACTCTTTAAGGCTATTCTTTGTAGTTGCATAAGTGAGACTGGCGTATAATTATGAGGAAACCCTTAAGATGATGCCTTCAGTTCTGCCCTGTGGCTAGGGCGGGTACATCTGAACACCGTTTTAAACGATTATAATGCTGAAAACCCACCAATTTTACGTTGCGTAAAACAGTTTTTCCCCTTTGTGGCTGATTTGCAGAGTTCTTAGATTATCACAGCATTCAGGTGACTTGACAGGTTGCTGTTTTGGATCTTACCGCAGCAATGACGAGACAGAGGGAGCGGTTAAATATGCTGCTTTGATTAGTTTTTTCAGTTATTTTAAATGTGAAATAATATTTGATACCAAACTTTACCAGGTGTGGTCCCCCCACCCCCCTTAGCTTTTATTTTTTAGATGTCTTGATATTTGAGAAGCAAGAAAAAATATACATTAGATATGTGTAAGGTTTATTGATAGATTTTTGAGGCCGTTCAGTCAATTTCTGTAACAAAAACAGATTTTCACTCTCTGGCAACCGTTAACATTGAGACACGGAGGCCTCACTTACGATGCAGCAAAGTAGAAAATGAACAAAAGACAAGAGAAAAACAAATAAGAAACAAAGGAAGGGTGATAGAAAATATTTTTTTTAAATGTAGTTTAATGAAAAACAAATTAAGAATAATTTGAGCAGTTTAAATTTGAGAGCAAATGCATGAACCGAAACAAGAAAAACTGCGAGTGCAATGAGATTTAAGCCTGAATTGTCCCTGGGGTAAAAATGAGGTAGGCCTCAGATTGCTCTTCAAGTTATTCCAGGTTTCAGGGGCACTGTAGCTATGTTTCCAATTATTCACAAGTCAATGCGAAGCCACAACATGTTCATACAAATGAACTTGGCAGTGTCATGTTGCCAATTTTTTTTGTTGTAGGCCAGATGCTATTGGCTGTAATTCAGTAGAAGAAGTAGTTGTCCTGAGTGAAGAGGACCATTAAAGACCCACAACACGAAAGTAGAGAGCGTGCTACTATATCTGATATATTATATTGTTGAAGACGTCAGTGAGTTTATTTCTTTTCTGTAAAGTTCATTTCTGATCATACATGTGTTTAAACCAAATTTTTTTTCAATTTTAAAGCTTCGATATAAACGCCATTTGATTCTTATGACATTTAAATGAACAGGCTTGTGTAGGGATTCCTCTACCGCCGCAGATTTAGCCATATTGTTTGGCCGGATTGCAGATTATGTTGGAGAGGATAGAGCTGGATTTAAACTTTAGTTAAAAGCGCAACACACAGTCAGCGTCTGCATTCAGGGGATTTTGGTCTTATTAAAGGCTTATTCTGTCGATTGTTGAAGTTCCCACTTTGTTTGGCAACTTTCAAAAGTCATGGTCACATCTTTTTGAAAATAACGGCATCGTATCAAGTGGTACTAGTCTGAAAGGGAAACAAGTGTTTCAGATAATATACAGCTCTGTGGACATCACTGACCAGGACTTGTCTACATGGATGAGTTTTCAAAACAGACTAGATTATCCAAAAATGTTTTTTTTTTTTTCTCTTTTTCAAATAAATTCTTTCATAGCTCCACTCCTAAGAAAAACAACTGTTTTATATTATGTATTTATCAAGGATGTGATAAAAGTACACACACACAGCTGTCTGAAAGGGGTCCTGGTTTTGTTTCCAGGTGGTTTTTGAAAGGGGAAACCGCAGAAAAAAAACAAAAAACAGGTGTTTTGCATTTGAATGGAAGGTGATCTGACAGAGAGGTGCTGTGCAATAAGAGCCACGAACCTGAGGGTGAGCTGTTTAATCCGTGGCCCAAGTTTCCTTTGGGAAAACTGAGCACCTTTGACCTCGTGTGAGTGTGGCCTGATGAGAAAAACACTGGAAAACTGAACAAAGTTGAACACACCTAATTTATTTATGAGCTAAAACCCAGAAGGTCTGGATTCAAAATATTAAAACCGAATTTGTTGATCAAGATCTGTGGCAACTTAGATAGGCGCAGCTACACACGTATATGTTGCTTTTAAACCTTAAGGCTTAGTGAAGGTTTAACCCCTAAAACTAGTTTGATGCTACCAGCAGAGAAAAGATATCTTGCTGTGTTTGGAGTCGCTCGGGTTTCAGAAACACTGGAACACAAAGGTGTGGCAGTTTCATTTTAGAGCTGCAACAATGAGGGAATTATTGACTATTTTTCAGTCAAACAAATGTTTATCCAGTGATTATAGTGCTACATTTGGCTTTAAGAAATGACTGTTGCTGCGCTTCTTCTCTTACCTCTTTAACCACCTTTGGCAGAGCAAAGCCCGGTTTTGATTTTGAGGTTACAAGCTGCCACTTGCATTGTCGTCTTTACATTACATTTACATTACGGTCATTTTGCAGACGCTTTTAACCAAAGCGACTTACAATAAGTGCGTTCAACATTGGTAGGCAAAAGAACTTCAGGTCACAAGAAATCATAAGTGCATTTCCTTCCAAAACCAAACAGATAAGAGCAAAACTAGTGCTAAACTAGTCTTGAACAATGACAGTCAATATTAGCTGCATTAAAAAAAAAAAAAAAAAAAAAAAAAAGGGAGATCTTTGTCTGTGAACTTTTAATTTGCACATTGTAGAGCTCACAAATGAAAAGATCGCATTTGAGTCAACTTTGTTACCCAATGATAAGTATCTATTAAAATTTGGCTTCGACAGATGAGGTACCGCCCCGACATAACAGCTTGGAGAGTCTTGATCAACGGCACTGTTGTGATTTAAAGCAAACTTCTTAGGCATCACAAAAATGAATTGTTAATCATATTTTTTCCCTTTCTTTAGTGTCTATTTCCCTTTTAATCTGATCAATTTGTCACTTGATGTAACACAGTAATGCGCACTTCTGCGAGCATTTGTTGCTCAGTCTGTCTGCTGCTGTTGTGCAATGGAACTCAAATGTGCAATTATGTTGAGCCAAGGTCTCTCGGGTCTCAAGAAATTAGTTTCAGATTTTGTTCACATCTGTCACGGTTATTTTTTTTCTGACTAAAAAGAGTGTTTTGTTCCACAAAATGAAGAATCATTGATCCACAGTGCGCTGCCATTAGCTCATAGACTGAAGAGTAGAGTGTGTGTGTGTGTGTGTGTGTGTGTGTGTGTGTACTGTGGCTCTCTGGAATTAAACCGGCATGTCATTGATTTTTCAGGCATCTGAGGCTCGTGTTTTCTCGGGGGTTTGTTGTTCTCCTCAGACCTGAGAAATGCAGCATAATTAAAACCTTTTAATCCACCATTTCGAGTTGAACCGCAGCTCCATTTTGCATCATCAGTTATTGGGGAAAGGAGCGAAGCCAAACACTGTAGTTGTTTAGAAAAAAAAGCAACAAAAAAAACCATGTCGGATGTGGCTGACATTTTGACTAAACTGAAGGCTTTTTCTGCGAGTGTAACAGGTGAAAAATGTCTCATGCGAGTGTCTCAGTTTGCATTATGAGTTGAAAAATTTGCCACTATTGGAAATGCCGCCGTGAAGAAGCTCCAGAGTCTGCTCTGATTCAACAAATCTACGGATATCAGTTTTTCCAGTATGAGAATGGTGTTTAGTGCGTATCCGTCCTTAATAATTTGATTTGTGTTTTTTTTGTTTTTGTTTTATCATTATTTAATAGAAAGGAGAGCTTCGCTGCCGCGGGCAACACAACTGTTCAGAATTGGCCGTAATTATTTTAAGGCGGGAAGGTTTCATGTCCAGGATGGATCCCAAAAAAGTACATAGAGGAGATTATAATACAAGCAAAAACCTTGTGTACGCCTGATCATGTCAGCACCACAAGCAGCAGGAGACATCAAGGGTAAAGCCTTGCTTTTCTGCCCCGCAAAGATGATCACTGATCACTGGAGGTGACTGCAAGTGATTATGTTACCGTAAGTTCAATGAATGTGTCCAAACTATCTGTCTAAAACAGGCGACGGACAGACGTGGAACCTGCAAGAACTTGAGACAGATTTTCCCGGTAATGTAACTATCACGTGGGTAAATAGCATATGTATATAAAGGTATGACTGAAGTTATTTCTCTGCAGCTTTAGCTATATTTGCACATCGTGTACCATGGAGATTACTTTCTTCGCATAAATGAAACAGATGCAACTTAGCAAAACCGGTGGGACACGTTAGCATTCAGGGATAAAGGGGAAATGACGGCATATTTGCATCTTCCAGTGAAAGACAGACCCTACCCCGAACAATGCTGCATTCAGTGACATGGTGTGTTAAATGTCAGTATGAAACAACTATAATTTGTTATTATATGCTTATTTCAGGAGCCTTTTTGTTTCCTTTTTGACGGATAACTTGCAGCTTGGTAACAAATACTTAACGCTCAGTGGTCGGGGACTCCAGAGCTTCACAACAACAACAATGAAACAAATCAAAATGGGGAAACATGAGACGTCCACAGAATAATGCTTTAATTGTATTGCCTCGGTATGATTTATTATTAACTTGGTCTGTTGTTCTCATTTAGCTTTTTATTCTGATTATAGTTTTTAAAATGCGACTTGTTTCATAATACAAGAAACTTGCTGAGGGTGTATCCTGCCTCTTGCCCAATGGAAGCTGGGATAGGCTCCACCCCTACCGCAACCCTGCATTACATTAAACAGGCGGAGAAAATAGATGAATGGCTGTTTAATCTCAGAGGACGTCCTGTGGCTTAATCCAACCAGCAGTGAGAGTGATTGAATATGGTTAAACTATGGGTTTTTTAAACTTTTTATTTGAGAGAATGTGCATTGATCTTTCTTGAGTTATTCAACATACATATTTTTCTTATTTTCTTCCCCCCACCCCACCATGCTGCCTATACAAAAAAGAAGCTGAATAATAAAAATAAACATAATGAGTAAAAAGTACACCCCAGGTGTTACACTAGAAAAAAGTTAAGTTACAGACATGAAAATATACAAGAGTAAAATAATTTAAAAAAAAGACAATAATGATACAAAATAAAAAATAAAATGAAGAAAAAGTGTATATTCAGGACAGTACCAGTAGGCTATTTGCTTTCTTTAATTGTCGCTACACAGGTCTTCTGAGGTCTCTGAGTCTTGATTCCCATTTACTTTTCAATCATGTGGGAGGGCATCAAGCTTCTCAAAATAAGATAAAAGTGGGGCCCAAGTTTCATGGAATTTTTGGGTCGATCCTCTAAGGCAATATTTTATCTACAATAACAGCTTTTAAGGAACTATAGGCTTCTGTTTGCTTTATTTTACACATCTCCTTGTTTTAAAGTGTCCTTAAAGACCCTTTTCATATCCACTGTCCAACTACTGACCTCCATTTGCCAAACAAAAACCCAAACAGATGACGAGCCGTGAGTAACATTTGCCGGGGTGCGTGTCCGCGCTTGCGAACGCAGCCTCAGCACAAAGCTAAGACAAACATCTGGAAGTGTTAAAACTCTGATGACTCCAGCAGAATCCCTCAGCAGCCAACCACGGCCTCGCTTCCTGGAAGCTCTCTGCCAATCGGGTAGCGAGCCAGAACAGCTGGGCGGTCCTGTTTGGTTTCAGAGACAGAGGAGGTAGAGGGGGAAAAAAAGAAGGGAACTTAACAGTGAGGAGATTAATTCTCAAGTTTTGGATTAGCAGAGAAAGAAGAAGAAAAAGATGGAAAGAAGCAGTGGCAGATAATGTTTCTGACGCATCAACATTTAGTTCTTCTGGATTCCACAGCAAAGTCAGACTGACCTGGTTATCAGTTTGAGCTTTGAAGGAAAGGAGGTAGGAAATGGAAAAATTCTCATTTACAAGGCACAAGTCCAAGTAAACATTTTCTCTTTTCCACCTAATTCTATTTCCTATTTCTTTAAGCGTGAAGATGTTAGAGAAGGAGGTGTTAATGATCAGTTCTTTGTTGCTTTAAAAAAAAAAAATCCCTCTGTTTTTTCTTGCTTAATGCTCATTTTGGAGATCATCTGGCTGTTAAACAACAAGCAGGGGATTGTGACATCCTCTTCCTTTGGTGGTTATGAAGTCCTTTCTGCATGTGATGCTAATTTCTTTGTGTGCACTTCTGTGGTTTTCAGCCGCAAATATGAAATACTTCAAATCACAAAACTAAAAAAAGATCCATTTTATCACTTTGCCAAAATCAACATGAAATATAATGACGTAGCATCTAAAGTAAGAGTTTAATGCTACTTTTTTTTTGGTTAATGTGACATTTTCATCAGTGTTTCTTAAATAGATTTTCGACATTAAAGAAAAGAAAAGACGAAAAACTGAGCAGAGAGCAGACAGATGACTAATGCATGTGCGTGCATACACCCGTGCAAACTATATATACTCATGTATACAGTTTATATACTCGCCAACCAAATAAAAGATGCAACAATAATCAGTTGAAGAGAATGATAACCTGCCAGGAATCAAAGAAGAGGAAGCACATTCAGAGCATGTAGGTTACCATGATTTTAATACTAAGTTGGGTTTTTTTTAGAATGGGGGGTGGTTGAAGGCGATTGGTTGGGAATATTAGAACTGTGAATCTTTGCTGGCTTCACATTTTAAGTTAAAATTCATATTCATCAACAACTTGAGGCGTCTTAATATGCCTCTCAGTGTCTTGCATCCTCAAACCACTTTACAATTACAAAGAGCTATATTTTCCATCCCCAAATACAGTCGGCTCAATCTGAAGTCCAGTATATTTAGTACATTCAAAACTGAAGACTGTCGTACTCTTTGCAATAGTATAGGTCCTCTTTACTGTATTAACTGAATTTTGCATACCACTTTGCCTCTGAAGGCCACAAAGCAAACACGATGGCTACTGAACTAGCTTCACCCACCAAGTCCTTTGCCTGGGCTTTGGGTTGGCTGGAAGATTAAGCTGTAAGAAACCTTTTTTTTGTGGCAGTTGTAAATAACGTGCGCCTGTCAATGCGACTTTGTTGTACCCTTGTGACTGGGAAATCACCAAGTAACGATCATATGCTATCATTCACATTCACATTGCTTTAATTTGCTGGTTGTTAATGTGTCATTTGCTACAAGAACAGGAAATGGTGTTCACAACAGGTTTTTTTTTGCTTGTGTTTTGCTGTGCTGTTAGTACAAATCTTAATGTGTATATTCCTTACTAACAGACCAACACTCTGTATAAGTAAAACAAAAATAAAAATAGAAATTGTGGATGAAATCATGTTGTGTTCATCCATGGGTTTGTCCCATGCTTAGATGTAGATGTAGAGCTCTTGCACATAAAAGTAATTAGCTTCTCTAGCCTGAATTCCTTTTGTTCAACATCACGGCCTTCTTCTGGTTTTATAATCTGTGTGATGGCACACAGACTGAAATAAGATGCTAAGCTCTGCATGTTTCAGGGAATAGCTGAAAAAGTCTTCAGGCTTTTTAATGACAACCCACCTTTCTGTCTCTCCCCAGGTCGCCCCGACAGACGTAAGCCGGAGCATCGTCTCAGGTAGATGTAGCTGCTTCTTTGATTCTCGTGGCACATTGTTAAAGATGAGGAATGCTTCCTGTGAATGTGCATCTGATCTTTCCCACATGTAGTCCACCATTTTGGCCAAAGAGACGTGTTTAATTTTCAACGGCCTTGTCTCTTTGATCTCAGCCTCTCGTGAAATTATTACTGGTTTTGGGGTCGGTGAGTAAACTATGGTTTGATGCTGTCACCAAACCCCCCCCCAGAAAACTGCTTCTACCTGAGGGAAGACATTTTCCTAAAGTTTAACTCGAGCTGTTTTCTACTGTTTTAATCCAGCTCAGGGGGATTTTTTTTTTCCTCTCAGACTTGCAGTGACTGCTTTTCACCCCTTTGGTCTCTAGTACTTACACACTCCTTAAAGTATTTTGTCTGTTGGCTGGTTGGCATGGCAACTAACTGTTGAAGTCACTGGGTTTATAGACGGTGTGTGTAACTGTGTGTGTGTTTTATAGAGAGAGAGCCTTTTTTTTTTTTTTTTTTTTCCTCTTAGGTTTAATAATCTTTAAAAGGTGGGAACGTGAGAGTCAAATCTGATCGTGAATAATTTAGAAATCTTTTTAGCTTTCCTTTTCCCATACGGCATTTTATTTAGATGTTAATTTGGTCACGCTCTATTGTTAGAGACTTTAACCTAACCACAGTAATTTTTTCAGCTCTTCGTCTTCAGTGTGTTTGATACTGATCCACAAAACATCTAAGTTAAACTCAAGCCTCCGTGATGATTTCACGATGACTTAACACTTCAAACGTCCCGCATCGTGAAGGCTGCAGACACTGACTGTGCACTCTTAAAACTTTAGTGCAGCACATTGTTGTCCTGTTATTGGCATCGCTCACATGTATTTAATCAATTCACATACCAGCGGTACACCTTGCTCTGCCTCGAACTCACGTGAGTCTCGGATCCAAGTGGCTTAAATTTCATTATCACAGGGGTGCACAAGCTGCATACAGCCATGTGGAGAAAATGACCTAATATATGTGCCATTATCCTATGTTCTGTTTCGGTGCGACAACAAGTTTGTTATGCTGCTGCTTTGCGTTTCAAGTTTTTTATAAGTGTCTGACAGTGTCGGGGCGGCTGTAGCTCAGGAGAAAGGTTGGTGGTTCCACTCCGGCATCCCCCGGGCCACATGTCGAAGCGTCCTTGGGCAGTGAATGAGTAGGAAGCACGTAGTTATGCATAGACTAAGACGTGCTGTACGAGTGTGTGAATGTGGCATGTAGTGTTGGAAGCGCTTTGAGTTACTGTCTCCACGTTACTAGACATATTTACATGACACTAGGGTACAAACCCAAAAAACAAAGTGCAAGTCCGACTTTAAAAACGCATGTAAAGATATTATTCTGACCAACAATGGTAGGAAATCGAGCTTCGCCGCATTAGTCTTAACACACATAGATAAGGCAGTTGGGGAACGCATCTCAACTTCAAATGTGTCCAGGCGCTCTGTACATGCTCCAAAGTTCCATCTTTTCACGTCTTTTTGTTAGCTACTTATTCACATGTTTGTTTCTTTTGTCGGACAGCTATTTGTGTAAGAAACTGGGATTGAAAGTATACAAAGCTTCTTTCTTTTTTCTTTTTTTCTTCAAGTCTCACAGTCCACAGTGTTGCAGCATCAGACATATTTCAGTCAATGATTTGATTGCACTCCCACAGACTCCTTCTGGGACTTTAGTTTGTAACTAAAGTAACTTTAGCTTGATACAGTTGTTCATGCTGCCTGAGATAACTATTTAAGGATTTTTTGGAGGCCATGATTAAAGGTTTGTTGTTGCTTTCCAAAGCTCTCACTTGCAGCTGTTTCCAAGGAAACGGCAACAGCAGATTTTACTGTTGTGACAATGGACAAAATGCCATCCAAGCGACTTTGAATGTCACTTCTCTTAACTTTTCTAAACTTTAGCTGGTTTTAGCATACTGGCAAGAAATTGTCCACTTGTCCTGTGCCATCAGTGTTGGGCTGAGCTGCTGTGCCATCAGTGTTGGGCTGAGCTGCTGTGCCATCAGTTGCGCACACACCCGAAAGTGATGTAATGGAGCAAAAGGAAAAGCTTTAACAACGTTTGCCCAACACAGAAAAAGTCCAGCGGCAAAGCCAGCAAAGAGGGACAGCATTTACTGCAGCCCAGCTTTTCTTTACCCAAAGTCACAAAATTCTCCACTCATTGTGATCTTCACCTTTACTTACGTTTTATAGAGGCTTTTAGTTTTTTTTCAGACCTTTTTCAAAAGCAAAAAGAGATGGAAAACCGTTTTTTTTTTCCACCAGTGTTGAAAGGAAAACAGTGAGTTTGGACATGTGTAAGTTTGGGCAGTGTCAGGGGTGAGTCATTTGTGTCTCTTCATAGTTAGCAACTCTGTGACAGAGGGAGAAAGAGCAAGCAGCCGAGTGAGTTGGAGGCACACTCTGAAAGGCAATTATAAGAATACATTGAAACAAAGAGCTACTGTCGTCCTCCTGTCAGCTGGGTGAGTCTTGACTGTTGATTCCTAAGCTGCCTACCAACATCTATCTTCCATTTAAACAGGAAGAGCTTTGGCTTCCCTCTGATCCTGGAGCTAATGAAATATACCTTTGAATCATTTTGACAATTGTAAGAGCTTGAATAAGAGCAGCTGGACTTCTTCTTGGTTCTCACCACTTGCCCTTATTCAAACTCTGAGGATTACCTCGACCTGGATGACTCAGAGTCTACAGCGATAATCATTTTGACAGGTTGGGTTGCTCAGAGGTGAAACCTGTCACTTTGATAACTTTGATCCCAGCTATTGGGAAATAGGGAATTTTCCAAGTTCTATTCCTGGGAATTGAGCAAAATGTGTCTGTCTGCAAATTCTTTCACCCTGAAGATTAACGGTGGAAACGCAGCCTTTGATAGGAAATAAAAGCAGCACATTTGAGATTAGCTTTAGACACAGTGATTCAAGTTGTATTGAAGATCTTGAAACGGCTTCATATGTGAGCCGTTTGGGATGCAACAAAGTCAAAAGTTCTGTTTGTGTATCAGTGCTTTTAGGTGCTCGGCAACCAGGCGTTATGTTCCAGCTCCCGTTGCCCTTATCTGAAGCAGATGCATTCAGCGGATTAATGCATCTGCTTCAGATAAGATGGAGGAGTACTCGTCCATCATTGTGGTTGCAAAGGTGGACGACGTGGCTTAAATCATGCACACTTGTGACAGTTGTGAAATATAAAAGCACAAATGGTGAATCTGTGTGTAAAAAAAAAAGTCTAATTCAGCACGGACTGAGTGTCATTTACACACTCGTTTTCCCAAGGGACAAGCACAAACGTCCTTTTACATCAACACATTTGCGAAAATGGATAAGTACGAGCATTTTAATGGCGCCGCAGACTGTTAACGTTGCCGCAGCTCCAAAAATGAATAGTGAATGTGGCGTTTGATTGACATGTTAAAAACAAACTTGTTGTTTGAAGCCCGCCCCTTCCAGATGACTGAAAAGAAAACATTCTGGGCCTGAACTTGAGCAATTTAGGACAAATATAACAATGTTTTTACAGCGAGCGAGCACGAACCTGTGGAAATAAACGATCAGGCCGAATCTGATGTGGCCATATGAAAATCTCTCACAATGCGAGTAACAATTCTCCCCGTGGATTTAGCTGAACTTCTGATCACATTTGGTCTCCAGTTTTGCATTTGGCTGCCTGGAAAAAAATTCAGCCACTTGAGCTCATGGGAACTAAAGACTAAACTTGCAGTCGTCTGATCCTGCATTTGATTTTGCTCTGAATGTTCTAAATTGATCTTGATCGGGGGAAAGAGGGAGAAGATGGCAGCAGGCGAGGTGAAATAAAGTGACTCACGGTTTCCCTTCTCCTCTCTCTTCAGTCAGGGTCCTCTCTCATCCATCAGAGCTGCCATCAAGAGAAGTGAGTATTCACCCAGAAACTCTTAACGAGTGAACGTGTTCATGCTGACTCCTTTCTCTTTTCTGTGTGCTTGTGCTTAAAAAAAAAACCCTCAAGAAATGCTTAAGAAATTTAATGATACGGACTGGTTTTAGAGTCTAACAGGGTGTTGTACAAATCTGAAGTCCATTTGAACTGTGGCCTGGAAAAGTGTGGTTTTAAGTGTGGAAAATATGCATTTTGACCTTTTTGTGTGGTAATAAAATCCAGCATGGCAAGAAAGAGGAAAGCTTCCCGAACTGGACTGCCAGCACACTTTGCAGCTTACCCACTTTCATTCTTTCTTTCTTTTTGCCCCTTAGATTCCCCTGATGTGGCTTTAAAGGCGGGAACACGTGTTTAAATCGATTGTTTTCACGTATATCTGTGTCTTGAAAGTTGAGGATTTTCAGTTTAGGTCCAGTCAAAATTCTCTTAAATCTTTATCATGACAGTGCAATAAAAAAGCAGAGGTGTGTTGTTTGAAATACAGCTGCGTTGTTCTGAATGAATAAATTGTGACACCTGCTTGGTGGAAAAATGTCTATTTTGATATTAAAGCACTTTGTCTCAGGGTCCTGGGAGATTGCTTTGACCCTCTTCAGACCCCCTTTGTTTTCCTGGATTTTTCCACCAAAGAAAAGACTGAGACAAACTTTGGTAAAATGTGCAGATTGTATTTATTTACACTAAGAACTAGAAGAGTGACTGATTTATTTAGTTTGGAGATGGCATGTTGCTTTATTGATTATTTTAGATTTTTATTCAGTAGTGTGTTTATCCAGTGCTTGAGGACTCTCTTCTAATATGCCTCTAATACTACAGATATATCAGTTAAGGGAAATAAACTCAAATGCATTTCAGCATTTATATCTGTGTTAGCTGTATTTCACTGCTTCCAGCTGGACTTCCACAGATATGACATATATTTAGCTTTGTTCTGTTTTCCATCTCTTTTTCCAGCCTCCTCCAGGTCAACTTCTCTCTCAGAGACGCCCAGAGACAGAGAAAGAGACCGGGACAGAGACCGAGACAGGAGGTAAAACTCTATGTGTTGTATGTGGTGAAGCCAGTGCGCAGGAGTCTGTACAGTTTGAATTCTGTGGAGTTTTATGTTGACGCACTTCTGTTTTTCAAGGCAAAGATAAGAAAGTCAGACCTTTTTGTCAACAAACGAGTGTGACCTTTTGTGTGTACCGTAAGCAAACCTTGTGTGAGGAATTTATGCGTTTCGGTTGTGTAAATAGATTAATCACTGAGCTCGTTCCCGCTCCACTTTCACACATTTTCGAATCCCTGACCTACTCCTGCCCCTCTTGGTGAGAGTCAGCTGTGTGATTCGTTTACCCACCATGTTTTTACTAACATGTAAATGGTAAATGTTTCCCATCATAGGCAACAATTTCAGTCATAAGTCATTAAAGTTGCTTCTCTACTGCAGGTCAAACAAGTCATTAAAATGGTTCCATAAGTTGTAGGGTTTGCTTTTTGGCTTTTTGGGTCAGGCAAAATGATCCATTTCAAGTCAGCCTCTGCTGTGGTCGTTTTGTTGACTTTTATCTTTATGACTTCCTGTTGTTGCTAGGCGCCCAGAGATCACCATCCTATCAGCGGAGCCGCTGGCCTCCACATCCTGGTTTCCTGGAGCTGCCGGAGGATTCCCACCTCCTCCTCCTCCCGCCGCACAGATCTGGGGACCCACAATCCCTCCAGCCATACAGGTGAGGTGTTCTTTCTCAAATGTGATTATTTTCTGCCCAGAGGTTGATGATTTGTTGCTAAGAAATGTAATTTAAAGATGTTTGATGATAGAACGGCCTGCACTGAACAGACATGGCCTCTAGGTCCAGTGAGCAGGTGTTGTGTGGTGTTATTTTGCTGTTTGGGCAGCTGGAAAGCTGGAAGTTGTTAAGTTGTATCTCATGAATAATACAATTTCTCTTTTTGTCTCCTTCAGCCTCCTCCTTCCTACGAGGAGGTAATCAGAGAGAAGACACAGGAGCAGGTTCTCCTCCCTTCTTCCTCCTCTTCCGCCTCACGTCCTGTTTCAAAAATAACCATCGCCACTCAGACGGACCCAGGACCTGTCCTCGATCCCCACGAGTCGCCAGGTGAGAGGAAGCCGATATACTGTTCTTGGTTTTTGCATTGTTTTGCATGTTTGGTAAATAAACTGTGAGTCTGTGTGTGATTGCAGTTAGAAGACCAGTGAGACCACCACGGCCACCTCTCCCAACCCCTCCGAAGTCTTCTACTCTTGATGACATCACTGCCAGCCAATCGGTGCTCACTTCCCTTGACACTGAATGTTTGGTGCCAGATGCACATCCTGAGACGGTCACACACATCTCCACGAACACACAATGCTGCGACCTCTTCACTGAGCTGTGTTCATCCTTGACCTCAGCCTCTGGTGCTCAAACTGAGGAGTGGGATCAGCGTCCGTCTGCTGCTGATGCGGCGCCTCTTCCTACCACCTCCTCACGTGTCCCATTGAAGCGTCCCACACCACGTCCTCGCTCTAAGGTCGGTGTCCAGCCAATCAGAAACGAGGTTCAAGTTCAGACTTTGGTGAAACTGCGGGAGGATGGTTTGGCCACATTAGCCAACCGTGCAAATAGTGACAGCAACAGCCAAGAAAAGAGTCCAGGGAAGTATCTTCAGGAGCTGCTCGAGGCCTTCAGTTCAGACGACTGGGGTTTCCCTGATCACCGCAGCGACAGCAGCGAGCTTAGCCAATCAGAGAGCGAGGACGAAGACGGGGAGGACATGGCGACTCTAAAGGCAAGGATACAAGCTTTTGAACAGCAGCAGCAGCAGGTGGGTGAGGGGAGCTGTGGAGATGGTAACAGACAAAGTGGGGCTGTTGAGGGGTTTGTTGTTTCAGAGAGACCCGAGCCTCGACCACGCCCTCGTCTCCAGGGACATCCAGCCAAGTCCGTCCCTCCTGTAATTGCTCCAAAGCCCAAAAACTTTCCACCTGGTCCCAAACCATCCAGCAAGGTATTCTGGGAAGAAGGAGGTTTGACAGCAGCACCAGCAGAACCAAGTAATGCTGAAACAACTGAAACCTCATCTGCAGAAATAGACCCTAAACTTAAAACGGCTTCAGAACCATCAGCTTCTGGTACCACAAAATCTGCTCCAAGTTTAGAACTCCAACCTGGGAAAACCACGGAAAAACCTTCCAAAACTCCAAAACCGCAGTCTGTTACAGAGGCCGTCTCATCTAGTACCCCTGCTCCTGTCCCGGCCCCAAGGCCTCCTCCACCCAAACTGTCACCCTCGCTCAGTGGCACTCCTTCCCCACCAAACCCCAGACCCCCACCAAGGCCTCCAGTCGCCCCCAGGGCTAATGTAGCTCCACACCAGGATAAGAGCACAGTTGATGTTAGAAGTGGAGCACACACTGAAGTACAGGCTGGAAGTGAACCGACTGCAGCACAAACTGGTGAGTGGTATTCTGGTCAAAGTACATTCAGCAGAACTTACTCCCTACTGACCTCTGCAGGCAGCTCTAAGCTGTATACTTTTGCTCCAAAATAAGATTGATGCCATCACAAAGCCTGTGAGTTTTAAATACCCTTCCATTCAGTCTGAGGCCATATTGTCTGGACAGGCTTGGGTCTCGGTCTGGTACTGTTTATGTTCCTGTTCCAATGTTTTCATGCAGGCCTGCAGGCCAGCTTTCAAATAATAGACAAGTCCTTGGATGGTGAACTTTCCAATGAACGTATTTCAACTTGCATAACTGAGAGTAGACGTGCTGCTTTCACTGTGAACAAGATGCAATTTAATCACACTGCATACAGCGAGCTAAACACAGCTTTGCAATGCAATTTTTCATCTTTAATCCCTCTTTTCCATTCTTCTTCCACTGCCCACAGATGTGCTTTTTATGTACGAGTTGTGGCAGGAAATTACTGCTTTTTAATCTGAAGACTGGTTTGCACATTAGCTTTAGATGATTCGGTAAGAAGAATGACAGACAGACATTCTGACCTTTTAACTCGCAGAGCTGTGAGTCGAGATGAAGCAGCCTCCATCGAGTGATTTCTTTTACTTTCTCAATTGCTCACACTTGCATTTGTTTTTGTATAAAAACAGCAATGGTGATCTAAATGTTGGTGGGAGAGGACCCACGCATACACGAGGAGAACATGCAAACTCCACACAGAAAGGCCCCAGCCGGGAGTTGAACCTGGAACCCTCTCGCTGTGAGGCGACAGTGCTAACCACCACACCACCGTGCAGCCTTTTAGGAAAAGTGTGATAGAAAATATTAAGCACTTAGCTGATCCTATAGTGCTTCAGCATCAGTACAGCCTGTTTATGGCCCTTTAAAATGAGATAATGAAGGTTTATCTCATTTGGCTGATATACTGCCGCCCCTCTGTCAGCACGTGTGTGCAGAAGCTCGGCTCTTTCCACAAATGTTTACATGAGGGAAGTGTGCTGCTTGCTGCTTACACTGCTTATCTAGCAGATAACCTGCATGTGTAACGTCTGCTGATAAGCTTTTGGATTAGCCATTCATGTCGGTTTAGACTGATTTACAAGTTTTGTTTAGTTATAACCCCTGTTTAACTTTGCAGTTACATGTGGTGACAGTGTTTTATACTCTAATAAAGCACCTGTGAGTATAAATGACAGAACTTGGCTCTAACTCATGCAGCTGTAAAATTCTTCATTGGCCCTTATGAGTTCACCTAATGTGTTCCCTTATGAGTCGAAACAGCCTCCTGATCCATATTGTTTCTTTATGTCAGTAAGTTTTTGTCATTTTAATTTGAATTTAGAGTGCACAGAGACACAGGTGTTTTGTTCCCAGCTGAGGCCAATAAATAAATACTAATATAGAAAAGTATATAAATTACCAAGAGTTTCTGAGTGATTTGATGTGGGGCTGGATGCTGATTAAGTATACGACCGTGCTCAGAAGCTTGATGTTAGCTAGTGTTTCTGGGTTTTCAACCTGTTTTAAAGAGCCTGTGGTGACGCCTTAGTGTGTGCTTCCAAACAGTCTTCCAGTGTTGTGTCAGACGTGTAATAAAAGGGTAATTGGCTTCACGATGTTGGCTTTTCCTTTTACACACACACAGGTTCATAACACTGCTAATGACTCAAATGTGCAGTATTTCTTTCCCTTTCGTTCCCTCTCCAAGCTCTGTAAACAACAAGTCGGGGGAATGTGAAGGCACTTAAGTGTGTACTGAAAGCATCACTTGAGACATAAAACCCATCCCGCTTTAGAACCGACTTTGGAAATGTTCTTCACGGTTGAACCCTGCTGGGATTTGCGGTGACACCAGCGTTTCTGATGCCTCCTCACTGCTGTTGAGCAGAGAATCGTTGTCATCTCAGACCACATGACAGCTTCCACTGGGTGAAAGGGAACTCCAATCGGTCGAGGAAGTGACTCTTCCTTTCTGCCTCTGACCAATACGAAGAAAGTCTTCTCTGGCCTGACTGATGCTGTGTCTTTATCATATTTAGCGACCTGCTCCTCCTCCTTTCCAGGCTGCTTTTTGGTTTTATATTTAAGAAAAATGTATTGCCTGGAAAATGGCCGGCATAACTGAGCATTTTAAAGTGGGCATAAAAAGGATGATTTTAAGCTTTTGGGCGCCATCTGAAATTTGTCCAGTGACTCTAATCGTGGCCGCATTGTACCATCATTCTTTGATGATCTTGGCTATATTTCCATGGCTGTTAAATCACATGTATATTGGAATAATGGTTACATTTTGAACCTTTGAAACTGACATCTTAAATCAACATGTTTCTGGCCAGCTGTAGTTCAGGAGAAGGTGCAGTCGTCTGAAAATCAGGATGTTGGCAGTTCAGACGCCGACTGACAGAGTCCACATGCTGACATGATGTTGGGCGTGGCACTGAACCCCACTTTTCCCGTGTTCATGGATGTGTGAGCGTGTGTTTGAAACACAAAGCATTGTGTAGCGTGTTGAATGGGTGTGTGCAAGTGGGTGAATGTGGCTTGTAGTGTAAAGCACTTTGAGTGGCCAGCTGCTGTATAAATGTAGATAAATAACCATTTCTGAAGTGCACTGCATCATTTTTCCTAATCTAACCAAGTCTTTCTTGTGATTTTTGATGTATTTCCAGTGAAGGGAGGAAATATTCGTCCCGGCGTCCCAACCAAACCAGCAGCACTGACTTCCCCTCGCAGAGCCAGCGGTAAGGCTGTTGTGTGTGTGTGTGTGTGTGTGTGACTGTGAACACTGAGCTGGATCAGCTGCAGCACAATAGTGCGTTTGAGAGCTTAGAGACACAAATCTAGCTCATTTGTTACGTGGCAGAAATATGCAAACATGTGGACAGATTTTATGTGCCGTGTGTTTGCATGTGAGTGTGCGGCACAAAGAGAGGGCTGTCTTATGCAATCCAAACCTTGTCAGAGGAAAAATGCTCTTATTGTGTGAGAAGAAACAAGCCCCCACTGTTGTCGTGCGTGCATGTGAGTGTATCTGTGTGTATTGTTAGCTGTGTACGCCTAAGGTCGCGCTGTCTTCAACCAGACTTATTTATTGGCTGCAACATGAGCTTGTATAAACCAATAGCTTGTTAAGTGTATTTCTTTTTTAGTTTTTCTTGCGGTACAGATGTTTCACAGTCTGAAATGCTGCCATTCCTGACACTCGGTTGGGAAATGGAATGAGCATTTAGCAGAGTATTTATCTGTTTTTTTAACACATGAACACCAGAGATTTCCAGACGAAAACACGGACAGTTTGATCTAGAGTTTGTTTGATTTCCACAGTTGGTGTTCACACAGGCACCTCCTGCAAGCCGGAATATTTACCGTCCCGTTTGTATATCGTCTCACCCGCTGATGAGCCAGAGATTTTATAAGGGGTCTGTGTGTGTTTCTTTTCATTGACTTCGGTGTGGACATCAGTCCCTCCCTGCCGTCACTTTGTGAAGAACCTTCAGTGGCCCACAAGTTGGCATCCCAAGAAAGTGTTTGATGAATGTTACATGCAGAAATAAAAATTATTTGTCAAGAAACTGCCACATGCCTTCATACTCGGTTGATCTACAGATATCTGAACATGCTTTCAGTGACGGCACGTTTAGTGCCAATAGAGGGTGCTACTACCTAAGCAGAGACTAAATGACACAAGAGATAACAAACGTAAGTCTGCTGAAGCTATTTCAGTCGTCACATGAGGAGTGTTACCAAGGTCGTTTAGTTGGAACATACTCCGGTCATTGCAACATTGTCTTACAAAGAAAAAAGAAAAGCGATGTGGTGTCTTTTATGAAGGATAGAAGGACACAAAAGTGTGATTATTAGACGTGACATGGTCCAAAACATTCCTGTGTTGGATAAAGTTTGGGGGGAAAAAAGCAGCACAATATTCATTCTTTTGTGTTTGACTCTTTCACGTCACCTACTTTTGTCTCCAGTGGAAGTATTTTTCAGGCTGTTTGTTGCATTTCTGACCTTTTTCTTTCAAAGAATTTACACATTAAGGTCGTTCTTACTGCTGTTGTTGCTGGTTCACTTTAAATTGGTGGTTTGATCGCCTGAATATGTTTAATGAGTGATGTATTGTGACATCTGCTCTCACTTTCAGCTCCAAATCTGGCCCATAAACCCATTGCGGTCTTGCAGACGCCTCCAGATCCAAATCCGGCCCCAGGCAAACCCTCCACATCTACCAAACCCCCGGGACCGGCCCCAGTCAAACCACCAACTCCAACTCCAGCTCCGGCCCCAGCCACAAGGAAAGGCCCTGTGGTCCAGACCAAACCTGAAGCTGCCAGCACTGCAAACCCAAACTCTTCAGACCCTCCTCTGCCTCCACGGTGAGGCGTAGAGCGATGATGCAGAAAGTGGATCAAGTTGCTGGTCAACATGAGAAAAAAATGTTAATTAAATAGGAATTCAGCATGAGATGGGTCTTTATTTTCTCAGGACTAACAAGTGCTCTCTGCAGCGCCGCAGACATACAAGTGTTGGGGTATTTTTTTATGTCCTCAAATCTGCTGAAAAGACATTTACCAATCAGTCTTCATCTACTCAAAACAATTGACCACAGACTGCGGCCTCATTGACATTTATTAGTCTACTGCTGTTGAATTAAGATCAGACTTGGCATTTAAAGGTCGTCTGGCAGTTGTGGAAGTTTACGTGCAACATCGTAAAAAAAAAAACCTAACATTAAAAAAACACATTTGATTTTCAAATAACTGACAGAAAATCAGTGATTTAATCGTTCTTAAAAGTCAACCACACTAGATGTTTGATCAAATTTAGGCATTCTACTCTGCAAATTTACCCACAATAGAATGTCGATTCATTGATAGATTTTCAGCATTTATTCTGTTAAATATTTGATCGACAAAAGGTTCTAGTTTTCACAAAAAAATTGCCCCTTTTGACCAGAACTCTGCGTTTAATTTAAAGCTTTAAATGTCGATTCTCAGTTGAAGGGAACATATAACTTATTCAAACCTGTTGAATCTGACACTGTCACAACCGTGGGTTGTGTATTTCGTTACCATAATGATTTATGTTTTATGCAGGCAGATATTAACTCATTGCTTTGCATGAAAACATTTTTTTTTTGGCAGCTTTTCCTCTTTTCAGCATTTTTTTTCTGCGATGATCTTCACATTTTCTCCATTCATCCACAGACTGCCTTTTAGATGAAGTGTCAGGTGGTATATTGTATACAAGAAGCCCCTTGTTATCCCTTTTTGTGTGAACAAAGCCTCGAGAGGATAGCCCAAGTTAACAGAGAAAGATCACAATCGCTGTTGCCGTCCTTGTTATCTCTAATAGGAGTTATGTTTTGTCAAGGCAGCCAACACTGAGGAAGCTTCTGTTTTATGTCAAAAACCAAGGTCCCCTGACTCATAGTTTCTTTTTTTCTTTTTCTTTTTTTTGCAGCCCGTCAAGCGTAAAGCTCCTTCCTCTTCGTCCTCCACCAATCAAATCCATCCCTGGAAGACCACCACCTCCGGCCGTCAACTCAACCCCTTCAGTGAACCAGATTGCTCCTCCCTCTAAAGCCACTCCCACCTCTTCTGCCTCACCTGTGACCACTGCAGCTCCGTCCTCTGTATCGGCCAGTCAGGCACAGAGGGTAGCCAAAAAAGGGCCACCTCTGCCACCCCGCCCCAAACCTGGACACCCACTCTACAGCAGCTACATGGTACAGTGCATACACCCACATGTATGTAGAAACACAAACTAGATGTTTTTCAGTTACGTTTCACGTCATTTCTCAGAAACAGGAAATCCTGATTGTTCTGGACGATGCGAGCCCCGCTCCCTCCGAGCATCACTCGGTGGAAGTTAAGGATCAAACCGCCATCACGCCTCTCATCAACCCATCGCAGTGTCTCCTGAACCTGGACACACAACCAGAGCCTGTCCAAGATCACGACAGCCAATCAAAACCTGCCTTGGAGGATCTCAGCCTGTCAGATTCCCAGGTTTTGCTCCAAATTGTTAAATTGTTTTTTTTTAGGAAGCCAAAAGTTTCCCGTTTCAGTCTGGACTCGCTGAAATAATGTCTTTGTCTTTTGCATTGACATTTACCGTTGACAATAAACCGTTGATCAGGTTTACAACAAAATAAATACAAGTGAAACACACAGTTTGACTTCCAGCACTATCTCGATGTACCAGTCATGTGGTCAGTGTCTTTAACTGTACATATTACAGTGTCTTTTGATGCCTGCTTTGTTTTCCTTTAGTCCATTCTGCCTGAGCAGCCTGCTGAACAGAAAGGGCAGCCAGACCCTCCTCCTGTCAGGTCAGACTCAAGCAAAAAACGCACGGCATGATGAACTCCAGCTAAACCCTTACACAATAACTCCAACCGAGCGTATGTCCTCGTTGTGGACATGTCTCTTCATACCTCTGCCACCACAGTGGTCCTCGCTGTATCGCCAAGTTCGACTACGAGGGAGAGGAGGATGACGAGTTGACGTTCTCCCAGGGTGACGTCATTGCCCTCCAGGAGCTTATCGGGGAAGAGTGGGGGCGGGGCCGGATCCACGGGCGAATCGGAGTGTTCCCCCTGAGCTTCACAGAGGTGGTGGAACCCCTACCAGAGCCGGCAACGTCGCCAGGGGAAACGGCCAAACAGATGTCCAAAGATGCAGCGGTGACAGAGAGTCCAGGTGAGCTGAAGGACGCCGTCCAGTCTGCTTCACTCCACTACAGTTGATCTACATGTACTCGGAGATAAGTTGCTCCTTTTCATGTATTTGAGTGAACGGCTGATTTAGTAGCTTGCTGAAAACGTAGCTCATTCGCGTGACGGACAGTTCTGCTCCTTTTGCCCCTCCCTGGAATTTTGTTCACTTGGTTACAATATCAGTTAAGTCAGTAAGAGGCAGTTTTTTGGGGGTTTTTTTGGAGGAAGGGCATATTATGGCCTTAATTTCCCTTACAGTCACCATTAAGTTCTAAAATGTGTCTTTCTTTCAGTGCCTCTTGCATCTTGCCTTGTTGTCTAACATCACCTGGTTGCAGACCAGTGGTGGATGGTGTTTTTGAAGATAAATCTGAAGCTGTTTAAAAGCGAGATTCTGCTACGCAGCATTGCTTTAAATCCTTTAAGTTTTAGTTTTGAATTAAACTTTGCGGGTAAATGTAGCTCGCTGTAACAATCGCTGTGTATCCTTTTACTGTTTTAGCATTTAAATAATATTCATTTGTGTACTATTAACAAGCATGGCACAAAGTTGAACTTCACAATAGTGCGTTGGTGTTATATGAAAAGGCCTTCAGATCAGATGCGCTAAGAGTTTCACTCTTTAAGTCTGACTCTCGTCAAATTTGTCGTAACAATTCTGCCCAAAACCTGCAGGAAAAAAAAAATCCCTCCAGCTTTATAACTTTGTTTCTTATGATTAGATTTCCGCAGTTTATCCTCTTTATGCTTGTGTTCCTCTGTTATGCTGCAGTTAGGACTCCCTGGTTCCCTCTAAGGTCAGCCTTATGAAGAACACACAATAACCACACAGACGAACAGGTGGAGGAGCTGTAAGCTTTTCTCCAGATATGAACAAGGCCTCAGATTACAGACTGTGCAATGATAACTCTGCATAGTATTTTGGCGTAATAGCGTATGAAATTATACCTCCACTTGACCGACATTCAGTGTCTTAATTAATTTTTTTTTTAACAGGTTCATAACGTTTTTATTGTCTGCTTTTGTTTTAAAGCTATAGATTATTTTCTCATCTCTGGATGGGAGTCTAATACTTTTTTCTTTTCATGTTTTCCTCAGCAGCACTAAAAACCTCTCAGGGCTCAGACTCAGAGGTTAGTCTGTGTGTGTGTGTGTGTGTGTGTGTGTGTGTGTGTGTGTGTGTGTGTGTGTGTGTGGTTTTCTTTTTGAGCACTGCAGCAGTCGCAGATCTTCTTCATTTGAAGTTCTTAAAGTAATCAGCATCTTTGACAATAGCCATTGATTTGTCTGTTAATGTTGCTTTATTATTGAAGAGCTTGTGTGTGTGTGTGCGCAGGCAGAGGAGTTGGTCATGGCTACATTTGACTTCCCCGGTCAGACTGCAGAGGACCTGTCCTTTCACAAGGGGGCGCTGATCCAAGTGATGGAACACATTGACGCAGAGTGGAAGAGAGGAAAACTGGAGGGGAGAGAGGGCCTTTTCCCTGCAGCCTTCACACAGCCCTACCAGGGTACACCGCAAACACACATTCTTTTAAAGTGTGGACCCCAGGAAGCCAAAGGGGAGGATCCAGTGAAATAAACAAACACACCTACACCCTCTAAATCTGATAGAAAGTTCTTCTTCTTGTTTCCAGCTCAGGCGATCACAGGCCAGCAGTCGGTGGTTAGAGGAGCGGCCAAGGCTCTGTTTGACTTCACAGCGGAGAGCGAGGATGAGCTCACGCTAAAGGTGCGCAATGAGTGGATATTTTTGTCTTTGCATCCGAAATTAGAGGATGAAATTTCAGGCTTCCCTGTCAAGTTCATCATCAGGGTGCAACAAAGCAGCTTCATGTTTCAGTTTGTTGACTCACGAATGTGCTTTCTCCGTGTCTTCCTGTGCAGGTCGGCGACATCCTCACACAGGTGGAGTCTGTAGATGACCAGTGGATTTTTGGTGTCATGGGAGGGAAACGTGGGATCGTACCTAAAAACTACATTTCATTTCTCTGACGAGGGAATCCCGACACAGCCGATGGGAAAACTTAAGGCCACTCTAATCAGTCGGAGGAGGTACAGACTTGAAACGACGTCGTAGGGAGGTAACCTCTGTGCTGTTTTTAACTGAAGTGCCTGTGCACACGTGGACACGTACACGACTCCAGTCCATTGTTTTTGGGACTGAACATTTGCCATTTCCACACATTTTTAAAAGGACTAAACTCGGCTTGTTCAGATTTGATCGGACCTGGAAGAAGTTGCTCTGGTTTAACAACAGACAACGCATTGTTACTTTTCCTTCTGGTGCTGGACAGGAAGTGGACTGAAACTCTTACTGCACAGCTGTTTTATGTCTTTCGTGAAAATCGGTTCAAATTGATATTAACAATGTAAGGACAACATCCAGATTGGACAACTTTTTCTCAAAGAGCCACCTTTAGTTCACTTTTACCTTGTTTTTTTTTTTTTTCTGTTTACAAATGCTTATTTGATTCTTATTCTGTGAATTCCCAATTAGGCCGGCTTGCAGCAGATGAGGACTAATTGGCTTTAAATAAATAATTTTACTTTGAACGTAGTGAACCACAAGACATCACTGTCAGCTTGAGAAAGTATTAGAGAAAGTGAATAGAACTGAATAATGGTGAGCTTTATGCTAAGCAGCTGCTGGATAGTTGATGGAGATGAGTATGAGCTGCAGGCAGGATGTTGTTTAAAGCTGAAATCAGACAGGAAATCCATTTGTGTTATGTTTTTACGTGCGGCCTGTTTGAAGCGTGCACTTGTTTTTCTTAATATTTTCAGTGGTCTGAAAGCCGTTCACGCATGTTTTTCAGATGAAGAGCTGGGACGGTTTTAGTGTCGTTGACATTAAATGTCAATATTTTTTTCCCTCATGGTACTGTGAGGTGCACGTACCTGCCATTTTAATTTGTTAAAAAAGTAGCTTTTAATACCAGATCATTTTACACAAAGGCAGGTTTCATCTTTTTATATATATAAAAAAAAACAGCTGATCGGTTTGATCTTCCATCGACATAAAAGTACGACACCACCCTTTTTCCAACAGTGTTCAGCCCTGTTTTCACACTTATAAAGTTGTTTATTTGTAAGTGTTGGTCTTTTTGGAAGTAACGAATAGCTGATAAGTGGATCTAAGCATATAAACAAAAGGCAGTCAGGATGTATTGAAACTTAGATATAAGCACGGTGTTAATGTGTTATGCTTAAAGTGGTCTTATGTGGGATTAAATGTCATTTCAATACATTTTTAATACAAAATGAAGCATTAAGCTGCTGCAGCATCAGATTTCTGGTAAACCTTCGAATTGAAAGACGGTGACACTGATAAACTGAAACTATGTTCTGCCTGCTTTCACCCGCCTGTGGTTTCCTGTAGCTAAACAGAGTTGTGGCAGTTTTACACCTTGGTATTACAGTTGGAGCAGTCACAACAACCAAATGAGCAGTTTGGGCCCAGGCTGCGGGTCTAAAAACTCTCACTTTGTTTCTCTTCTTCGGTCTGACGAACACTCGCTCGTATTTCCTAATTATGTGTCGCACTCATCAGCTGAATTCTTTAAGTATATTCAGTGCATTAAAACTTTCTCTCTTAAGTTTGCAGTCATCACCTCAGCCATGACTGATTTTCAGATCTTTTGAAGCTAAAACCTCAGAGAAAAAAATGACTATTTTAGCTGTGTGGTTGACACTTTTAGGTCCAATATGTTTAGATTCAAACTTGTTGATTTTGTTCAACGTAGAGGACAATTATTAACCTGCTTAGTGTCTCTAAAAGCAACCTTAAACACGGACTGAGAAAACAAAACTCAACACAATATGTACTCAGATGACCATAACTGCACAGTATTACAGTTTAATGACAACTGCCTGTCCAGTTCTTTTAACACTGCACATTGTATCGTCAATCACTGCAACACACACGTACAAGTCTATTCATTGTTCACTGAGACATGATAAGAAAATCTGATGTTGCACTTTAAAGTATCAAGCCGAATTATTATTTTAACAGTTGGCCTGCTGTCGTCACAATGAATTTGATGGCTAATTTCCCAAAAAAGAAAACATTAGTCATGATATTTTGAACCCATTGATGATGATGATGATGATGATGATACGTGGTGTCTTTGTAATGATATTTGGATGTATAACCAAACACCCGGACCTTTTTAATCCAAATAAAACCTGGACACTTTTTAAAAAAAACGACTCTTTGACTACATTTCTTTTTTAGAATACCGTTTATTTGTTGTACAGCTGACACAAGGAAACGATTCAAACTCCATCTGCTACGACTTGAATTCATGACAAATGTGGAGAGGTACAGTGGCGTGCAGAAGAATTCACCCCACCTTGGCTTTCTTTTCCTCGTTTTTTTTTTTTTTTTTTTTTTTTTTTAAAGGTAAATGTGCATGAGATGAAGGTAAATTTTGTAGATATGTTGACAGATAAATGTAGACATGGTCATGGATGTAAACATAGACCGATGTAGATGTATTGGGGAGAAGTTAATGTCGATGAAGTGAGCAGGTAAATATAAATGTAGATAAAGACAATTGTGGATATGCTGTAGAAAGATGTGATTATACATTTTATATGTGCTGTTTCCTTTGCAGCAGTTTAAAGTAATGAATAGAATAGAATAGAATCGCCTTTATTGTCATTATAATTTGCATTACAATGAGATTTGGTGCTTATAAGACATCAGAAATTAAAACAAGACTAAGTAAGTTTAAATATATTTAAATAAAATTAAGGCACAGTAATAAAATATAAAATATTGCACATTTTTCCGAAAAATTGCACATTTTTCCAAAATGGGGCAGCAGTGTCGGAGCCAGCGAGTCAAAGGAAGTGAACAAACTGAAAAATCCTCCTGGCTCTGTGCGGAGGGCAGCTCTGAAGCCATCATAGCTGTTTGTGGAAAGAAGAATGTTGAACAAGCTGCTGAATAACAACACTGAACACCTACACAAAGGTCAAAGAATTGAGTTTCCTTAGTCAGAGGCTTCTTCATCTCTACTGCAACAAGAACCAGAACAGGAGGTCATCTCTGCCCACCACAGTAACCTTATACAATGAGTCACTTTGCCAGAAGAGGGGACATATACAGTACATATATATAGTTATTTTTAAATTTTCTTTTTTTTTTTTTTTCAGGTAAATAGATTCCTCTCCGATGACACTTATTGTTCCCCCACTAAAGATTCCTGTTCTCCATAGAAAGATAAAGATTCACATTAAAAAAAAAAAAAAAAGGTAGAAAAAGGTATCGATAGATGCTGGGACAGAGATTATTGAAGATGGATATAAAATGTTCACTTATATTGTGCTTTTTCTCTTTTTTTTGTCGAAGCGTTTTTCCTGTCAGTTATTTGCAGTTATTTTTCCCAATGTGATGATTTGTCAGGGTTGGCCTGGTTGTCGGCTGCCGGTTGACTCTTTCTGGAAGAATCGGCTGTTTGAAATGCCCGTGGGTTCCGAGGCTCTCATTACAGACCTTGAATAGATGCATCTCTGTTTTACTTAAGGTACGTAGACAAAGAGCAGACTAAGAGCTTGTGCTGCACGTGGGCCTATGGTTTTATTTTTTTGTTCATCATTATGATCTGTTTATTATTTTTGAAGTAGATTACTTCTGCTATATTCCTTTTTTTTATTAGTTGATAAGAAATAATATATATATATATATATATATATATATATATATATATATATGCACACAGTGTAACACACTTGAGTGGACATTGATAAAGGATAAATCTGGATAACTCTTTCAAACTGCATTCAGCAAATAACAATAGTCTATGCTATTACACACGCACACACACGCATGCACACAAACTTAAATAGAAATACCACGGCTTTCGTCGCAGATTATTTTAGTGCTGATTTGTTTTCTATGAATCCTTTAAACTGTAAAATGTTCAGTAATCGCAATCTCCAGAGCTTGGCAATTCAATTTTATTTGAACAGATCGAATCCAAAATAGTTTGTCATGCAAGAAAATTACAGCAATCACATCTTTAAGAGCATGAAAATACTGAAAAAAACTTTTTTTTTTCTTTTTTTTTTTTTTTTAGCTCCCTTATCAGTGCAGCTCCCGTTCATTTCTAGATTACATTCAATCGTGATCAATGTAACACAGTGGAGTAATTAGAAAATGATACCCTGAACCAAAAACGATGAAACATGAATTGTAGAACATTTCAAACTCAAATTTCTGTTGTTGTTACTAACAAGACAAGTCTGCATATCTACGGGTTTATTCTCTGTCGTATATATCTACAATATTACCTCAAAACAACAAAACAAAACATCTTTCACTGTCATTTTTCCCACTGTAAAAGTCATTAAGAAGTTGGGTTGGGTTTTTTAGTTCTCTTCCAGTAAAAATGTTGACAAACTTCTAACGTACCTCCTAAAAATATCTCCGGTACACATCTACTGATGAGGAAACAGTGCTACGAACAAAGGTCAAATGTAAACCCACACTCTGTCACTGTGATTGCTCTATTTGAGTTTAATGAATTCGGCAGCGGTGGGCGTGGCCTCATCACGTGAAAGCCAGAGTCCAGCATGGAGCGGCTGGGTGAATGTGGTCTGGACTCTGTGGAGGAGAGTCATGGTGTCAGAGACGCTGTAGAAGGACAGAACACCCGCTCTGTGGTCCAGGTACACTCCTACTCTGGAGGACAGAGGGCCTGAGGTGTCAGAAGAAATATAATGGTAGCAAACTGTGAAAGAGTTTCTGTCACAACATAATGCCCAAGATTTTAAGTTGGATCCAAATGAGCTTTGATCTGAGTTTCCATCTCTTCTGATATCATCATATGTAACAGCCACTTCAACTTCTCTCCCACTCCACTCCACCTCCCAGTAACAACGTCCAGTTAGACGCTGTTGACTCAAAACCTGCCACCTTCTATTGAATCTGTTTGAATGAAAGGAATATGACTGTTTTTCTTTCATTGCCGTTGCTTTTCTGTTCCCCTCAGATAATAACAGGTACATGTTTGCTGTGCTTGGATCCAGTGTTATCTTACGTGCATATCTTAACATTCCAGCTCTGTTCTTCGGCTCTTCGGGTGACACTGAAACATCCTCTTCGGACACTGCCAGTGAGACGTTTGTCCACTGCTCTCTCAGAATGTCCTGCAGTTTATCTCTGGTCTCTGACACAGCTGCTGTCACATCCTCAAAGTACCTCAGAGGACGAGCTTTGATGCTGGATGAGTGTGTAGACTCACTGAGTGCAGACAGTGAGGGGTAGCTGTGTAGAAACTGGCTGTGATCCTCTGTGTGTGAGAGCTGCTCCAGCTCGGTGTCTTTCCTCTTCAGCTCAGAGATCTCCTGCTTCAGCTTCCCCTGAAGCTCTCTGACTCGACTCACTTCAGCTTCCTGCTGGGATCTGAGCTGCTGCTTCACATCAGAGCTTCTTTTCTGGATGAGACGGATCAGCTCACTGAAGATCCCCTCACTGTCCTCCACTGCTTTATCAGCAGAGCCGTCGATGGCCTCCACCTCCTGTTGGAGCAGCTTCACATCTCTCTCTCGGCCCTGGATTCTCTGCTGGATTTGTTGTCGACTCTCCTCGAGCTCCTTCTGCTTCTCAGTCCTTTCTTCTGCTGTTGGGACCGTTTCATGGTCTTTATGTTCATCCATTGTGCACAAAATGCAGATACTCTGCTGATCAGTACGACAGAAAATGGTCATCACCTGATCATGATGTGAGCAGATGTTCTGCTGGAGCTTCTCGGAGGGGTCGACCAGCTTGTGTTTCTTTAATGGTGGGGCTTCACAGTGAGGTTGGAGGTGTTTCTCACAGTAAGAAGCTGGGCAGACCACACAGAACTTGATGGCTTTCAGCTTCCTCCCAGTGCAGACATCACAGGCCACATCTTCAGGTCCAGCATAGCAGTGATCAGCTGGAGCAGCTTGGACTCCAGTCTTCTTCAGCTCTTCCACTAACTCTGCTAACATGATGTTTTTCTCCAGCACAGGCCTCTGTGTGAATGTTTTCCGACACTGAGGGCAGCTGTGGATTCCCATCTGATCCTCTTCATCCCAGTGGGTTTTGATACAGTTCTTGCAGTAGCTGTGTCCACAGGGAATCGTCACCGGATCCCTCAGCAGATCCAGACAGATCGAACAAGAGAATTTCCCTGAATCCAGCTGATTTTCTTGCTGCTCCATTTCACCTCTCAACAGCAGTAAATGTCTCACTAATTAATGCATCAAGCAAAGAAGCTGAAGCCTTCTGTCTTTTTTTTCAATTTTTTATTTTTTTTTCTACGCTCAGAAGCTTATTTGCAGTCAGTTCTTGCACTTTGCAGCACATTGGTTAAACCTTTGCTTCTGGGAGGAAACAGGAAATGTACTTCAAAACTCACAATCGTGGGTTTGTTTTCTTTTTTTTTTTTTTTTTTTTCATTGCACGAAATCTGGCAGTTTGAGTGTGGTTTTACATTTCCTGCTTTGCAATCGTGTTCACCTTCAAACTACTGAGTTAAAGCGGTGCTTTTCACTTCATATCTGTTCAACAACATCATTTACAGAGAGCTTTGTTTGGTTCTTTAATACAGTGTCAAGATTTTGAATGAAATACAACCAAAGGCATATTTCGCAACTGGTTATGACGTTCCATATCTGCCGTACCTGCCTGCATCTTCCACCCTGCTACTATGTGCTGGACCGTCTCAGAGGTCTCTTAGCACAGCCTGCACCTGGAGTCCTGTCTGGTGTTGTCCACCCCGGCCTCTGTTGCTCTTGTGCTCAGTGCCTTTTCTTGAGCTGCCATGATTAGGGCCTCTGTGCTGTCTTTCAGACCAGCCTTTACTAGCCACTGATAGGACTTATTGATAACGGCCACTTCTTCAATCTGTCGGTGGTACGTGCCGTGCAGAGACTTATCCTTCCATGATGGTTTATCCCCGCCTCTCCAGGGTTTCAGCAGCCTGAGACACTCACTTAGCAGTTTATCTCTGGTTGCCATCTGCCTGATGTATTATTGGATATTTGTTTTTTTTTCATCCTGAACAGTGGCTCTGACGCTTGCCAGACCCATCTTGCCTCTCTTAGATATATTTCGGCTGCATGAATCCAGTCCAAAAGACGTGCCGATGTCCTTGCTGTATTTTTTATTGAAGTCCGAGTGAGTTGATGTCTCGCTCGGTGCCGGCAATACAGCTTGATATCGTCCATGTTGAGGAGGTGGCTGAGGATTGCTCCACCTGGGAACCGGTATCCATAGCCACTCTTTGTGATAATCTAGCAGAGTGGGTTCAGGCCTACGCAGAACAGCAGCAGGGACAGAGCATCTCCTTGGTACATGCTTCACTTGATGGTAACTTGAACAGCTAGTTTTGAATTGGCCTGGAGAGTTGTCTTCCATAGGCCCATTGACTTCTTGAGGAAGGCTCTTGGCGTCCTACTTCATAAGTTCATTAAACTTTGGATACTAGATATCACATCTCAATAGTCAGCCAGACATATTAAATGACCAATCTACAGTGAAGTTCCTTGTCTCCCCCAAATTAGTACTGTGTCTGCAACTCTGCAATGTTTGATGTAACTAACCTACAAATCTCCAACAACAACACACACACATAAGCCAGAGGAATGATGTTTAAGTTTTATCAACAAAACTTAAATTGTTGTAGGTTGTCTCCTTTGGGGATATAAAGGTGCAGGTTTGAATTCGACACCAGCAAAGTTCCACTTAGAAATGAACAATTAATGCTTGGATGTATGTTTTCATTACTCTCTGAATGAAATCGCGTGCGCATGAAAACCATGAACTGAGCTGCAGGTGAAAAAGTGTGAAGCAACACAACTCACACGTGTGAAAAGGACGGTGATTTATACCAAACAGCGTCCTCTGCTGCCCTCAAAGTCCAAACCTTTTTTTTTTTTTTTCTTTTTTTTTGATGAGCTGCTAACCTCAGTTGATCTTAAATGAATATTTAACCCTGATACAAAAAGCATGGCGCATGGTATTCTATAGAAATATCATTAGCAGTTCCACTGAAGGCTAACCATGAAAATACCTTGTTTTCTGGCTTCATGAGAAGATATGTTGTTCTTTTCATAGACATGTATGATATCAAGTAACTTTCAAAATTCAGTAACTTGTTCTGCTCTCTATGGGAATGGTTTGTTGAAATTGATTTTAGGTTATAGAGAGTTGGAGAAGAGGACAGATTTTGAGCAAAATGGGTGTTCCAATTCATCTCAAACCTTTTAAGGGAAGGAACCTTTTAAGAAGCGGTTGTTACACAGGGCTCTGTGCTGATCAGTCGAGCTCTTCCACACTAAACCGATTAAACACACCCTTTATGGAACTGGCTTTGAGGGCGAGGGTACGTTCTGTTGTAACGGGAGAGGGACAAACGGAAAAACAGCTGGCGTAAGGTTAGGACTTCTCTGTCGTCCGAAATGTCAGTTCATGTAGTAGGTTTTAGGTTAGTTTTTGAGAAAATTAGATAAACCTATTAAAAAAAAACTGGAAATCTGCTCCACAGCAAAAAAAAAAAAACGCCAGTCATCAACATACTTTTGGCCTCGTAGTGAAAATACATACACACACACACACGCTTGAGGGGATTTCATGCTTTAATCAGTTCGGGAAGGAAAGAGATTAAAATCAGATATTATTGATACTTAATGCATTCAGTACATCTTCATTTTTGATCATTAGCAGATTTTCATCACAGTTTTTCGTCGTCAACATGTCAAAGATAAGTAAACAAATCATTTGTTGAAGGTAAATAAAGTTCGGTATCGCCTGTCCAACAAGTTAAATGTTTTAAAATATATATGTGTGCTTGTGCACAAAGATATTTTGTCGGGTAAAACAAGACATTCTCACTTTTTAATTTGATTTCAACTTTCATCGGTTTTAATCAGTCTGAGCTTTATTTCTTTCAAGAAAATAGTTTAACTGTTGTCCAGCGGGTGAATGGTTCACAGCAGGTGAGAAAACTGTTCGCACTCTCCCCTTTAAATATGACAAGAGAAAAAACAAAAACAAATCAAAAACATTGATTCTCGAACCATGACTAATCACCGCAGCTCTACTTACTTGATTCAAACCCACCACAACAACCGCAGAATAAACCTTTTAACCAGATGGAAGCACCGTTCGGAATATGCTGAACACGAGGAGTCGTATCCTTCAAACTAAAATGATAAATGGACATATTCACAATTGAAGACCTACATTTATCCAAGACACAGCCCCCTCCAAAACTATTGCCCGGCCACAGCCTTTATTTTTGCTGTGCAGTGAAAACGTTTGTGTACAGCAAACATAAAGGAAGAGGCCTCGCTGTTGCAGTAGTTTTTGAGGGGACTGTACGTGAACTGTTATATCACTGCAGTGTTATTTTCAGATACTTTTCTTTATGTCACGGCAAATGAAGGTTGTTGTTTTTTGTTACTTTACGTTTGAATTATGTGCTTTTTCAGATTATACATTTTTAAATCCACTAAAAAGATTCCCCTTCATCATTTAAGTCTGTGTTTCAAACGTTATTAATGTAAAAAGTTAAAGAGTTTATCAGCTTTTAAAGTGCCGAGGCTCCTTTAAACAACTACAGAATTAAGAAACAGGACTGATCATAAACCTTTCCTCTGCCACTCTAATGACACTGTTTGACTTTCAACTCAGCTGTGGCTCCATATCCTAAAAGCCAAACTCCAGCGTGGAGCGGCTGGGTGAATGTGGTCTGGACTCTGTGGAGGAGAGTCATGGTGTCAGACACGCTGTAGAAGGACAGAACACCCGCTCTGGGGTCCAGATACACTCCTACTCTGGAGGACAGAGGGCCTGAGAGCGGAGTTTTAACATTGTTGTACCAAAATTTCCATTTGTTTGTAAAACAGCATATTGCCCAAGATTTGTCATTGTGTCCAAAGGCCCATTCAGTTGACTTCCCTTCTCTGCTGATATTCTTGTACGCGACTGCTACTTCAACTCCTCCCCCTTTCCACTCTACTTCCCAGTAACAGCGTCCAGTCAGGCTCTCTCTACTCAGGACCTGAATGTAGTAAGTGAATCTGTCTGGATGGAAAGGATAAGGTTGTTGTTGTGTCATTAATGTTGTTTTTCGGTTTCTGTCGGATAAGTACAGAAAAGTGTGTGCTGTGTTTGGATCCATTGTGAGTTCTTGTAAATATCTCAAGAAGTCAGCTCTGGTCTTTGGTTCTGGTTTTGGCAGTAAAACATCCACATCAGACACTGCCAGTGAGACGTTTGTCCACTGCTCTCTCAGAATGTCCTGCAGTTTATCTCTGGTCTCTGACACAGCTGCTGTCACATCCTCAAAGTACCTCAGAGGACGAGCTTTGATGCTGGATGAGTGTGTAGACTCACTGAGTGCAGACAGTGAGGGGTAGCTGTGTAGAAACTGGCTGTGATCCTCTGTGTGTGAGAGCTGCTCCAGCTCGGTGTCTTTCCTCTTCAGCTCAGAGATCTCCTGCTTCAGCTTCCCCTGAAGCTCTCTGACTCGACTCACTTCAGCTTGCTGCTGGGATCTGAGCTGCTGCTTCACATCAGAGCTTCTTTTCTGGATGAGACGGATCAGCTCACTGAAGATCCTCTCACTGTCCTCCACTGCTTTATCAGTGAATCCATCAATGGCCTCCACCTCCTGTTGGAGCAGCTTCACATCGTGCTCTCGGTCCTGGATTCTCTGCTGGATTTGTTGTCGACTCCCCTCGAGCTCCTTCTGCTTCTCAGTCCTTTCTGCTTCTGCTGGGACTGTTTCATGGCCTTTATGTTCATCCATTAAGCAGAGATAACAGATACTCTGCTGATCAGTACGACAGAAAATCTTCATCACCTCATCGTGACGAGAGCAGACGTTCTCCTGGAGCTTCTCAGAGGGGTCGACCAGCTTGTGTTTCTTCAGTCGAGCTACATCATAGTGAGGTTGGAGGTGTTTCTCACAGTAAGAAACCAAACATACCAGACAGGACTTGATGGCTTTCAGCTTCCTCCCAGTGCAGACATCACAGGCCACATCTTCAGGTCCAGCATAGCAGTGATCAGCTGGAGCAGCTTGGACTCCAGCCTTCTTCAGCTCTTCCACTAACTCTGCTAACATGATGTTTTTCATCAGCACAGGCCTCTGTGTGAATGTTTGCCTACACTTAGGGCAGCTGTGGATTCCCTTCCGAACCTCTTCATCCCAGTGGGTTTTAACACAGTTCATGCAGTAGCTGTGTCCACAGGGAATCGTCACCGGAACTTTCAGTAGATCCAGACAGATCGAACAAGAGAATTTCCCTGAATCCAACCGATTTCTTTCCTGCGCCATTTCACCTCTCAACAGCAGTAAATGTCTCAGCAGTTTGCCAGTATTTATAGTAAATAAAACGTCACTGAGGAACCAAACACATGACCCTTCTACCGGTTAAAGGTTTAACCCTATACTGGTCTGTGTATTATTGCAACAGAGTGAATTGCCAACCATTGCTACCAATTCTGAACTCCAATATCTTTAAAACATTACTAGCTATCAGCATGGAAATTATGGTTAAAAAGTAAGTGAACGTAATGTTCAGTTTCAAAACGATTACATGAATATGCACCGATGCTGATTCCACATATATCTGGTTAATTTTTACAACAAATAACGTAGCAAAGTTGCGGTTTCTTGTTCATGAGAAAGACTTAACGAGTCTCACCAGAATGCTCCGAAATGCACAACATTTTTTTCCAGTCGAGTAAGGTCTGTGTTGTTCATCAAAACAGCAGCCCTGGGATACTTTGCTTTCTGTCAGCGAAGCCGCGAGGTTTATGTAAATGTAAAGGTAATTCAAGGGGCTCTGCATTGAGCCCAAGAGAGAGAAAAGAATATAACAACATCAAAACAAGACGAAAAATGGCAAACCGTATTAAAATATTGTCCAAGCATTAGAATCATGTCCCTGAAAAACACCACTGCAATTCACATTAAAGGGAACATTGATTGCAAAGTGGAATAAGTGAATGTAATAGCTCCACGTCAGACTGTAAGTTATGATGTAAATGAAAAGAAGGCAGTGAATAACAGAAAGTAGTTTAAGTTTATTTCTGAAATGTTTGCATGTTGTAATTCCAGCAGAGGGCAGCAGAGAAACTTAAAATACTTTTACCCGGTTTGGTTAGAACAGGGGAACCACCAGCTGATCAGCGACAAGACTCAGTTATCATCAGTCTCCAACTCTTACTCCCATACATTCTCCTGTTGGAAAAATATGTTTTAACCCTCTTCTTCGTAACAATAATAAGTCAGTTAGATCCCTGTTTCAGAAGGAGGCGATTTCTACTCCTGCTGTCGTGCCTTTTTGGAATCGCTTTCGGATTAATATATCTTGGAAATTTACCTGGTTGCTCCCAAATCACTTTCTTCTGACTAACAAGGTAAAGGAAGTGTCCTTTAAACTCATTCACAGGATCTACCCTGCTAAAGACTACCTAAAGAAGTCCAACTCTAACATTAATGTAAACTGTACCTTTTGTGACCTTTGCCCTGAATCCATTACTAATTTGTTCTGGTTGTGTCCTCATTGTAAACATTTCTGGCAACATTTTTGTCAATTTGTTGACTTAAAAATATCAGCAAGCTTCCAGTTATATTGAGAACATGTCCTGTTTGGGTTTCAACTAAGTGGCAAAATGAAGCCGAAGGTCTTCTTTATTAATTTATTAATTATCAAAGCTAAATTTCACATACACAAATGCAAATTTTTTAAAAGAAAACCAAATTTCTATGTTTTTTTTTTATTGAATTAAAGCAATACTTGCTCACAATTAAACCTTCAACTAATCATAAAGCAAAAACAACAATATGGGCTTGTTCCCGACTTGGGATTATTGACGAACTGTTGTCCTAAATCTTTGTTGTATTTGTTTTTTTTTTTTACACGAGACTCCTTGGCACATATGTCAGTTTGTTCAATAGTTTTCTTTTTGCAAGAGTTTTGTGACTGTCATTCTCTTATTATTATTCTTATCCTTATGCTCCCCTTGGCTGACTTTTTTTTGTCGTTATGTACACATTTATATGTCGTTATTCTGCTTTGTTGCAAATAAAGTTAAAAAAACAAACAAAAAAAACCCCAAAAAACAGCTGATCAGTTCCCTTATGTCTGAGAGGACTTCCTGGTTTCTTTTCACCAGACGTGTGTCCAGTATAATTTGCGCTCTTATCATCAAAAGACTTGCAAAACAGTAAGTTGAAGCCCCCAACTCCGGCTCTGTATTCAACTCAGAACTAAAGTCAGTGCCAGGATCTGTCGTCCTGGTGTTTGGAGGCGTTGGTGCAGCAGCATTTAAACTCAGTCGCACACGTTCACTTACAAGTCAAATAAATGTAAAACACTTGAGTCGAAGCAAACAAGTCTTTGCAGGAGAAAGTATTAAAATGTCAAAAGTGAGGATGCTCTTGATGGAATGAATTAAAATCTTTTATCTTTTCATGTCCGTTCTGTGAGGAGAGTCATGAGGGATGAAAGATAAAATGATTGAATGTGGAAAAACGGACTAAAAGAAAAACAGTCTGACACATTTGACACATTATTAGGAATAAATTCTCGCGAGGCTCGATTTGGAGCAATCTCAAACAATCCTACCTCTGATGAAAACGCAAAGTGAAGCAGAAGATGCCGGGACTTCAGATTACTGCTGAATTTTCAAGTCAAAATGGGGGATTTCCTTGTCAAATCTGAGAGCTGTTTTACACCTGCATTCCTCACTTTTTAGTCTGAGTTTTGCACCTTGGTTTTACTTTTTCCAGCGGGAGGCAGTTGTTGCTGCAGCATCAAAATATTTCAGTTTTTCAATTCTTTGCCGATTCAATGAGATGTCTCAGTAACTCTCATCAGAGCCTTCAGCTGATCCCCAAAGCAGCTTCTCCTCTTCCTTTAACACCACATTGTGAGAAAACTTGACTCTTGGCAACGACAGCAGTATGAAGTGTTTATTTGGTCAAACTTTACAGGGCCGCAGCCGACATAAACATTTGTTTGATCTCACAGAGAAAAGCTAAAGCTCCACATTTACATGTTTATGGCGTATGCTGCTCACAGCTTTTACATGAAGAGTCAAAGTGCTTATCGTAAATGAAAAGCATCGACTATTCTCACTCAGCCTGCCGTCATATGAAGAAACCAAAATTCCTGCAGCTGTTCAACAGTCATGATAGCATTAGAAGAGTATGTTTGCTCTAAATATTTGTTCGCTGTAAAAATGGAGGACAGAAAACGCAGACTTGATCTCCACAGGCTTTCACTCAAAATAAACAGTTCACTGAAGATAATCTGTTTAACATCCATGCTGATTTTTCAAAGTCGTTGCACATTAAGGCATCAATAATGAGGGTCCCACAGCGGCCACAAAGTACAGAACTAGCTTTAGAAATTATCAAAAGAATATTCTCCAATCAGCTCCAGTTTGTATCTACATTTAATTTAATGGCAATCATCACCTAAACCCACAACTATAGAATAAAACTATTAACCACACTGATCAAACATGTAAGCATGCTGAATATGAAGAGTTGTACTCTGTAAACTCATAGAATGTCCTGACACATTAACACATGTAAATATATCTGCAGGTTTAATCATATCATTGCAATACTATTATCACACCACAGACCCGTCTATGCCCATCTACATTACATTTTTGGATAGTCTACGCTTGTATTATACGTTTTCAAACTTTTAACTTTTAAGTCTGCTTTCATCTGCTGACTTTGTGTCAAAGGTATTTTTCCAGAAATGAACTTGATGAACTTCTGAACTTTGACATGTTGAAGCCTGAAACCTAGAAAGCAACTGAAGTGGTACATATCACGATGCCGACACATACCTGAACATAAACCTTCCCTCTGCGACTGTAATGACTTTATTTGGCTTTCAGGAACTCGGCAGTGACTTTGTCGTCATAGAATGAATCTTGAAAAAGCCGAACTCCAGCGTGGAGCGGCTGGGTGAATGTGGTCTGGACTCTGTGGAGGAGAGTCATGGTGTCAGAGACGCTGTAGAAGGACAGAACACCCGCTCTGTGGTCCAGATACACTCCTACTCTGGAGGACAGAGGGCCTGAGAGCGGAGTTTGAACATTGTTGTGCCAAAATTCCCAATTGTTTGTAAAACAACATAATGTCCAAGATTTGTCATTGTGTCCAAAGGCACATTCATCTGAGCTCCCTTCTCTGCTGATATTCTTGTACGCGACTGCGATACACACTGCCCTCCCTCTCCACTCCACCTCCCAGTAACAGCGTCCAGTCGGACTCTCTCTACTCAGGACCTGAAAATAATAGGTGAATCTGTCTGGATGACTCGAGTAAGACTGTTGTTGTTTCGTTAATGTTGTTTCTCTGCTCCCCTCAGATAATAACAGATAGGTGTTTGCTGTGTTTGGATCCAGTGTGATGGCACTTGAATATCTCAAGAAGTCAGCTCTGGTCTTTGGTTCTGGTTCTGACAGTAAAACATCCACTTTAGACACTGCCAGTGAGACGTTTGTCCACTGTTCTCTCAGAATGTCCTGCAGTTTATCTCTGGTCTCTGACACAGCTGCTGTCACATCCTCAAAGTACCTCAGAGGACGAGCTTTGATGCTGGATGAGTGTGTAGACTCACTGAGTGCAGACAGTGAGGGGTAGCTGTGTAGAAACTGGCTGTGATCCTCTGTGTGTGAGAGCTGCTCCAGCTCGGTGTCTTTCCTCTTCAGCTCAGAGATCTCCTGCTTCAGCTTCCCCTGAAGCTCTCTGACTCGACTCACTTCAGCTTCCTGCTGGGATCTGAGCTGCTGCTTCACATCAGAGCTTCTTTTCTGGATGAGACGGATCAGCTCACTGAAGATCTTCTCACTGTCCTCCACTGCTTTATCAGCAGAGCCGTCGATGGCCTCCACCTCCTGTTGGAGCAGCTTCACATCGTGCTCTCGGCCCTGGATTCTCTGCTGGATTTGTTGTCGACTCCCCTCGAGCTCCTTCTGCTTCTCAGTCCTTTCTGCTTCTGCTGGGACTGTTTCATGGCCTTTATGTTCATCCATTAAGCAGAGATAACAGATAATCTGCTGATCAGTACGACAGAAAATCTTCATCACCTCATCGTGACGAGAGCAGACGTTCTCCTGGAGCTTCTCAGAGGGGTCGACCAGCTTGTGTTTCTTTAGTTGAGTTACATCATAGTGAGGTTGGAGGTGTTTCTCACAGTAAGAAACCAAACATACCAGACAGGACTTGATGGCTTTCAGCTTCCTCCTAGTGCAGACATCACAGGCCACATCTTCAGGTCCAGCATAGCAGTGATCAGCTGGAGCAGCTTGGACTCCAGCCTTCTTCAGCTCTTCCACTAACTCTGCTAACATGATGTTTTTCTCCAGTGCAGGTCTTGGTGCGAACATTTTCCGACACTGAGGGCAGCTGTGGATTCCCCTCTTCTCCTCTCCATCCCAGAAGCTTTCAATACAGTTCTTGCAGTAGCTGTGTCCACAGGGAATCGTCACCGGATCCCTCAGCAGATCCAGACAGATACAACAAGAGAATTGTTCCGAATCCAACTGATTTCTTTGCTGCGCCATTTCCCCTCTCAACAACAGACAGTGTGTCAGCAGTTTTCACTTCCTCCTCTGCAAATAAGTAGTCGCACATAAAGCCACACCCAAGTTTCTTTTCTTTCACTCTCACACTGATCTGCAGCAGTCTGACCTGTCAGCTCACCGTTGGCAGCGAGGTGACTCCACCAGTCCCGACGCTGTCAGATCTGTGAAATGGGAGGAACCAGGAAATAGACTGTCGCAGCTCAACTCTGTTTGAGAGAAGGGGGGGAGCTGTCGGTATTTGTGTTGTTCCAGGAAATGGCGCAGTTTGAGTCTGTGTTATGGTCACCCGTAATCTACACATTTCAAGCTGTTATTTTCTGTTTCCGTTCAAGTCGTACGTGTGATGAGCTCCAATTCGTGCTTATCCTGATACCTCTCTGTGTCCCAACAGATGTGAATATATTTGTAATTTGGTAATTTCATTCATGAACACTTTGAAGCAACAGAAGTGATGAAGGTGTTTACAAACCCTTTGCTCTTATTTCAGACATTGTGTTTTGCTTCTGTCTGGTAATTATCTGATGGTCAAAACAAGGGCTGAGAGAAGCTGCTCGCTGTCACCTTTCAGCACACAAGTGTGTCCCCTTTGAGAAGATGTATATACTCATAAACACCTTAGACACGCTCCACATGGACAAACAATTTCTCTGCCTCTTTCTTAAAGAATTAATGATGAATAACTACACGATACCTATAGATAACATTACAAGTTAAGTGATGGTTCAAGCTAATGCTTTAATCATTTCCACTCACTATCGTAGACTAAGCTCGATGTCCCTTGTTTTATTGTAGCTGTAAGTTCTGTGAAATGTTGAGGGTTGTAAAGTAAAACTTACATCTGCTGGTGTTGTCATCAACTATGGTGAGCAGAAACACAAAACTAACTTAAAAAAAACAGGTAAGATCGTTCGGAAATGTTGTCAGCTTACATATTCATTCTCCACAAGTTTATATTAAAACTCTGAACGATGAAAAAGCGTTTTGAAATTGAGCAATTTCCTTATTCAAGTCAACGAGAGTTCACAAACTATGAATATGTACATTAATTAAAGGAGCTCTGGTGAATTTGGCCCATTTTTGGCCTCTTTGGCTCCCCCTACAGCTTGGTGTATAACGCTCACTATGTGTGCGCTATGCACATGTACAGCCACACGCATGAATTCAGAACTCATGTTGAAGAGGCCACACAATTGTGTTGTGTGCTGTGCTTTAAAGAGGCTTTAAAGACAAACTATTCCAGACTCTCAAAACACAAATGATCGGGGTGGTCTGTGGCGTAGTGGGTACAGCAGGTGCCCCATGTACAGAGGCTACAGTCCTCGCTGCAGCTGGCCCCGGTTCGAGTCCTGCATCGGACGGCCCTTTGCTGCATGTCGTTCCCCCTCTCTCTGCCCCCTACTTCCTGTCTCTCTAAACTGTCCTATCAATTAAAGGCATAAAAGCCCAGAAAAATAATTTAAAAAAAACACAAATGATTTAACCAGGTCCTGATAAAAGTGCCAGTTGAAGAGGCCATCACTGCAGCTGCTGTTACTGTCTCTAACCCCAGCAGCGCTTGCATGCCAGTGCACCATGGGCAAGCTGCCACTGTCTGTGTGGTTGTGATGTTTGCATTAACAAGGGGAACACAGGACTAGATTAATAAACGTCCAAACAGTCCAAAGACTTTGCATGGAACAGGTCTGATGGAAGGTTAAGAAAAAAAAAACAGACAACAGAGGGTTATTTCAGAGGAGCAGCAGATTTTAATTCAGTTCATATTGTCTGCTGAATCTGCTAGTGTGTCTTGTCCTACTTCCACCTCTGGCACCCTCTATACTTTCATTACCCCCTACCCGAACCAGGGTTTGCATCCCCACCCCACTGTGACTGGTGTGCAGTTGGTGAGAGGCTGGGGTAGCTTGTGGCTGTTAAAAAAAAAAAAAAAAAAAGAAAAAAGATGGTTGTTGTGGTGTGAGGAGCAGTGATGGCTGGCATTAGGGGGGTGACTCTGAGACGCCAGTGGTCACTGTCTAGCCTCCTGGAGGTGTCATGGGCCCAACTAGACAAAACATTGATGAAAGGAGGTTCCCACCTGATGACCCCAATGACTTGTTGGTCACCACTGCTCACTGATCTATATAGGGAGTATAGGGAATTATTCACTGAGTTTGGTCCATATTTTATTTATTATTTGTTTTCCTTTAGCACAAGTTTCTTGTGTTTACCTTGAATGCAGTAGCTGTGTCCACAGGGGATAGTCACCGGATCCTTCAGTAGATCCAGATAGATCGAACAAGACAATTTCACCAAGCTGAGCTGATATCCTTGCTGCTCCATTTCACCTCCCAATAACTGCGAATGTCTCAAAAGTTTCACCGTCTCCACTTTGGCTCGTCAGCTTTTTGACTTTGCAGCTCAGTGGTTACACAAATCCCTGAGATGTCAGACCAGTGAATGGGGGAGGAGTCAGTAGCATCAGAGTCCAACTCTGTACTGGGCAGAGATGAATGTTATCAGCGTCTTTCTTATAGACTTCAGAAAAAGAAACCGTATGTGCCCTGGCAGCATTTCTGCCCCACACTTACACGTCTCTAATCAGTTTGAAATGAGCAAAACTTCTGCTCGCCCTTTGTAATGATCAATTTCTCAAGTGCGTTGTATGAACAGCACTTCTCTTTCTTCCTATGGGCTGGATTTAGCTTTTAACAAGCTGCTTCTGCATTTCGGCTGAGTGTTGGTCAAATAAATCACAGCATGGTGTAATTAATACGTCACCCAAGGTTATAGTTACCTCATTTTAACTCTTGCTAATAATATATATCCTCATACATGAAACCTGAGTGTTAAAAGAAGACGTACCGTCCCGTTATTAAGTTTTTTTCCCCCTGAGGAGAACGATGAATAATTTTCTCTTGCACTGTTCTTTCTCCGTTCTTTTTATATCTAGTATGTTTGTTTCGGTCATTATTGCCACCATGTGTCACCATCTATAATCACAATCAACAACAACAACTTCAGTTGCCTTTTTTTCTGAATTTTGCTCACTTTTTGAGACGTTTGAAACGCATATAATGCTTAAAATGATGCAAGTAGATTCTGATCTGCATGAAAAATCCAACGATGGTAACATTTGTCGAGGAATAATTATGGTTTCAAAGTTGAAAGAAGTTTGAGTGAGGCAGACATTCTTCTTCACAGATATTTTAATTCACGACTAAATCTTTTTATCCAAATAAACCTTTTACATATTTAAACAGCTTGCACGTTTTTTTTTTTTGCATCATTAATCATCTTTAATCATCATTTAGCAGCTATGAGACATCATCTTTAACAGTTGAGATTCAAACCTCAAAGATATTCAGTCTGTTATTTAACCAGAAATAGACTCATCAAACCTTAACATTTTAATAGCTGGAACCAATAAATGGCAATCAATCAACTTTAATCATTTAGCTGACAAACCATTGCAGATCTGACATATTTCTTTGTATTGCTTTCTTTCATTGAATCGCAGTCATCATGAACAGCTGCTGCAGAACCAAATACAATTAAACAGAATGAATCAAACATTTAAATTATGGTGAACATGAACAGCAGAATAATTCAAACGGGTGATTCTCAGCAATAACAACTGAAGTCAAACATGAAACACAAAAGTATCGCTGTAAAAGGATGGTGGACATCTTACTCTTAATTATGTTTGTTTTTTTGTTACTTTACTTGGTCTGATGTACAGTATTTCCCAGTAGTTCAAAGGTACTAATCATGGTTATAAATCTGCACTGACCATAAATCTGTATCTGACTGAACTCAGCAGTGACTCCATGATAAAAAGGCCAAACTCCAGCATATAGAGGCTGAATGAATGCGCTCTAGACTCTGTCGAGCAGATCAATGGTTTCCCAGAGGCTGCAGGATAACTGTTCCTGCTCCACTAACCCTCCCAGTAACGACGTCAAATTACTCTTTCTGCTCGGGACCTGAACATGTGATGAGTGAAACCTTCTGGGTGACTAGAATAAGACTGTGGATTCAATATTGCTGCTTTTAGAATATTTGTTTTTGTAAAAAGAGTCAATTTTAGTCCAAATAAAAAGGAAATACAGCCGGTACGAGTTTGGTCATATTACTTCAGCTGTGCCTCGCCCCAGTATAGCTAAAGTACATCTAAGTCGGACTAATGTTCCATACATGGCTTGATGGTAATCTATCTGCCTGTTAGATAAGTTCACAGAACTCGGCAGTCTCTCCATCAGGGCCACTGAGAAAAAGTCCAGCATGGAGCGGCTGGGTGAATGTGGTCTGGACTCTGTGGAGGAGAGTCATGGTGTCAGAGACGCTGTAGAAGGACAGAACACCCGCTCTGTGGTCCAGGTACACTCCTACTCTGGAGGACAGAGGGCCTGAGATACTAGTTGAGACGCTGTTATGTGTGAAATTAAAAACTGTGTTCCAGTGAAAAACCCAAGACTTGTCATTGTATCCAAATACATGTGCAGCGAAGTCCCCTGATCTGCCAATTGTCTTGTAAGCAACAGCTACACCAACACCACTGCTCCTTTCCACCTCCCAGTAACAGCGTCCAGTTAGTTCATTGATGCTCAGGACCTGAGACACATGAATGAATCTGTCTGGATGTTGAGTATATCCCTTATTACATATTTGAAATGTTACTTTTGTATTGTCCTGTGATAAAATCAAAAATGTGTTTGCTGTGTTTGGATCCAGTGTTATCTTACGTGCATATCTTAACATTCCAGCTCTGTTCTTCGGCTCTTCGGGTGACACTGAAACATCCTCTTCGGACACTGTCAGTGAGACGTTTGTCCACTGCTCTCTCAGAATGTCCTGCAGTTTATCTCTGGTCTCTGACACAGCTGCTGTCACATCCTCAAAGTACCTCAGAGGACGAGCTTTGATGCTGGATGAGTGTGTAGACTCACTGAGTGCAGACAGTGAGGGGTAGCTGTGTAGAAACTGGCTGTGATCCTCTGTGTGTGAGAGCTGCTCCAGCTCGGTGTCTTTCCTCTTCAGCTCAGAGATCTCCTGCTTCAGCTTCCCCTGAAGCTCTCTGACTCGACTCACTTCAGCTTCCTGCTGGGATCTGAGCTGCTGCTTCACATCAGAGCTTCTTTTCTGGATGAGACGGATCAGCTCACTGAAGATCCTCTCACTGTCCTCCACTGCTTTATCAGTGAATCCGTCGATGGCCTCCACCTCCTGTTGGAGCAGCTTCACATCGTGCTCTCGGCCCTGGATTCTCTGCTGGATTTGTTGTCGACTCCCCTCGAGCTCCTTCTGCTTCTCAGTCCTTTCTGCTTCTGCTGGGACTGTTTCATGGCCTTTATGTTCATCCATTGAGCAGAGATAACAGATAATCTGCTGATCAGTACGACAGAAAATCTTCATCACCTCATCGTGACGAGAGCAGACGTTCTCCTGGAGCTTCTCAGAGGGGTCAACCAGCTTGTGTTTCTTTAGTCGAGTTACATCATAGTGAGGTTGGAGGTGTTTCTCACAGTAAGAAACCAAACATACCAGACAGGACTTGATGGCTTTCAGCTTCCTCCCAGTGCAGACATCACAGGCCACATCTTCAGGTCCAGCATAGCAGTGATCAGCTGGAGCAGCTTGGACTCCAGCCTTCTTCAGCTCTTCCACTAACTCTGCTAAGATGATGTTTTTCTCCAGTGCAGGTCTTGGTGCGAACATTTTCCGACACTGAGGGCAGCTGTGGATTCCTTTCTGAACCTCTCCATCCCAGAAGCTTTTGATACAGTTCTTGCAGTAGCTGTGTCCACAGGGAATCGTCACCGGATCCCTCAGCAGATCCAGACAGATACAACAAGAGAATTTCCCTGAGTCCAGCTGATTTCTTTGCTGCGCCATTTCACCTCTCAACAACAGACAGTGTGTCAGCCGCTTTCACTTGCTCCGCTCCAAATAAGCAGTCACACAAAAAGCCACACCCAAGTTTCTTTTCTTTCACTCTCACATACTGATTTGCAGCAGCTGTGTTTATCAGCTCTCTTACCTAGCAGCACAGTGGTTACACAAGTCTTCTAGTTGTCAGATCTGTTGAAGCAGAGGGACTTTGAAACATACGTTGTGTTCAGTATAAGGTGCAGGAACAGAAATTTTTCTGGCTCTTGTAAACAAGTTTATAGTTGGTTTGAACTCCTGTAATCTCTTTGCCCTCCTATAAATCTTTAAAGATTGACCTTTGTTCTTATGACAAAGATTATAAAACCACTTGTTATTACAAAACACAGCTCTTGTTTTTGTTTTAATGTCCTCTCCTTACGAGGCATCTCTGCAGAATGAAATATGATTGATAAACTATAATCTAATGCACATAAAACACACACACAGGGACATTTCAGACTTTTTTCAAGACATATAATGTATAGATATGAATTTCCATGGTGCTGATTCATAATCTGCCCTTTATTGTTCATAGTGCTGATAATAAAGTAAAAAATAATTAAATGATATGGAAATCATGTATTTAAATGAATTTGTGCTTGACTATCCACTTTGCGCAAGACAGCAAGGTTACAAAAGTTACATATTTTATATTTATGCATATTATATTTAATTTGTGCGTATACAAATGTGATAAACAGGTACTGATATGTTTAAATGAGAGGTTGAGAAAGGCACAATTCAAATTATTCTAATTATTATTGTCATTAATGTTGTATTTATACTAATATAGTCCAAAATTATGTGAATAAGCATGTAGGCTACATTGCATAGTTTTAGTTAAATAACCTATGCCTCATTGCGATTAGAAACATACATGTAGGAAAAGCACTGCAACTCACTCGACAATAAAATTGTATATCTCAAATGCACTTTGCCCATGACTCCCCTCAGCATGCTGTGTGTGGTTAATTAGTGGCTATAACTTCTGAGAGTGTGTGCAGCGTCAGACGCACACACACAGGATGCTGCTCGCTTCACTAACTTCGTCAGTCATCTTGCAAGAATACACCGTGGCGTGCTCAAACAAATACCGCTGCAGAACCTACTCAGCGGACCGTCAGTTGTGCTCTCTCCGTCTCTTAGCAGCGCCAAGCTGCAGCAGTATGCAGCCAAGAAAACAGCACAAACAAGCGTTGGCCTAGCTCAGAGGGTCAATAAACTACTTTGGGACTCAGAGATCATGTGTTCAAGTTTCATTCTCTGATTTAATGGCTCAAACTGTTACTGAGCAGCTTTTAGTTTGTCAACATGAGGGATCAAAGCTCTTAAAGAAATAAACTCTGCAGTTCAGCATCCGAACAGAAGAATGGAAGCAGCTCAGAAAGGATGCTGCAGCTGTGGTTTGGTGGTTCAGGCAGACACAGAGCAGCTTCTGGAAGCAGAGGGAGGGGGTTCAACTCCTGTGGATGCTGATGGCTTTTAGAAAAGGAAGGGCAGGTTGTTCAGCTCAGAGAAGGCTGGGACTTTTGAAGCCAAAATGAAAAGAGAAACTTTAGGATTCTACCTTTCAGTGTGTTGTTGGACAGCTCAGGCTGTTGGGTGAAAACTTTGATCCTCAGAGAACATGGAAACTATGATCACAGGACTTTTAAAGTTCAATAAAGTTCTTCATAAAGAGTAGCTCAGGATGATGGGATGCTGCCTGGGGCTGGAATCATCATGGGTTCAATTCCCTCAAATACTCTGTGGACTTCCAGGATTTAATCTTTAAGGAATCAAATCACCATTTCTTTCAGAGAACGAGCCCAATAATCAAATTAAGGTTTGTATGAAAGTGTTACAGGGCAGATAGCTCAGACTGATAAACAGTTTCAGTGCTGTGACAACGTCTGAAGCCTGATCGAAAGTTATCAAGACTTTCATTCAGAAAGTCGTTGAGCTATATCTTATGTATTAAATGCTATTTTTTGCTTTGTTGTATGTTTACTTAATAACAACTTTCTCAATAAACTTAGATATAAAAGAGAGGTTAGAGACAGGTCTGTAGTTGTTCACCATAGAGGCGTCTAGAGTTCTCTTCTTTAGGAGTGGCTTAATGGCCGCTGTCTTTAGTGACTTGGGAAAAATGCCTGATGCCAGTGAGCTGTTAACTATTCGTAGGAGATCACTTTCTACTGAGGTAAAAACAGTTTTTAAAAAGTCGGATGGTATTATGTCCAGAGAACAAGTTGTTGATTTCAGCTGCCGAACTGTTTCCTTTAGGATTTTTAAATTAACAATATTAAATTGTGACATAACGTCTGTTGGAGCTATTTGTTATTTTGTATATTTGCCTCACTTATTAGTTAGTTATCTTTTGGGGGTTTAGTTTGGGGAATAAACCTTTTTTGGTTGTTTATGATATTTAGTATTGTTTGAGTTAATTTGGGTATTTAATCATGCTTTTATTCTGAAAGCACTGGGTAGCTGGGGCGCACTGGTGAGTTTACTTAGATGAGCAGGCAATCACAGGTGAGCAGGCACCTGAGGGCAAATAGGTTTTTACCAGGGCAAGAGAGGCGGCAAAGGCCATTGTCATTTGTTTGTTTAATTGTTTTTGGAGAAATAAACCGAAAGAAACGTGGTTTTTTGCCTGGACAATGGACTCAATTACCTGCGTAAATTCACTCCCATGGTGTCTCAGTGGCCGTTTGATTTCATTTAGTTTATTATGGTTTTGACATCTTTTTTGTTTTTTGATTATCGACACAAGAGGACGAATAGCCACTACAACGTCAGAGTTATTTCTAGGTTTTAGACACAGATTAGTTTTCTTGTTTGTCTGTGTTGCGTGAATGTCTTGTCTAATCGTTTTGATTTTTTGGCTAAAAAAGTTGGCAGGCTTTCTTTGTATAGCTCATAGTGAATCTGAAGCTTTGTTTTCCTCCATTTACGTTCAGCTTTCCTGCATTCTCTTTTCAGGTTTTTGACCGTAGTGGTGTTTCTCCATGGGGTTTTCTGTTTGATCAAGGTGCTCTTGATTCTTATCGGTGCAACAGCTTCCATTACATTGAAAATTTTCAAGTTGAAATGATCCAGCATTCCTTCAACCGACTCTGCGCTCATTGTTGGTAACATAACTATGGCCTCCCTAAACTGAGCGCTTGTTTTCTCATTGATGTACCTCTTCTTAACTGAGAAGCTGGTTGTTTGAACATTCTGAGTAATATGTAAATCAAATAAAATACAAAAATGGTCAGACAAGGCCAAATCAGTAACACCAACAGAAGAAATATCAACACCTTTAGAAATGACCAGGTCCAGAATGTGACCTCGAAGGTGGGTTGGTTCTGTTACATGTTGCCACAAACCAAACATGTCCTGCACAGAAGAAAATTCTTTGGCATTACCATCCGTCATATTATCCATGTGAATGTTAAAATCCCCGGTCAAGATAAAATGGTTAAAATCAGTCGAAATAACAGACAATAATTCAGAAAAATCATCAATAAAACTTGCACAGTATCCTGGAGATCTGTAAATGATTAAGAACAGGATTTTAGGAACACCCTTTAAAATAAAACTAAGATATTCAAAAGAAGTGAATTCACCAAATGAGATCTTATTACACTGGAATGTATCTTTAAATAAGGCAGCCCCCCCCCCCCCCCCCCCACACACACACCTTTCCTCCCATTTATCCATAAAACTAAAGTTGGGGGGGCTGCTTCATTAAGAACAGTAGCACTTGTGCTCTCTGTTAACCATGTTTCTGTAGGAAAAAGAAAATCTAAATTGTGTGAAATTATGAAGTCATGAACTAACAGTGACCTTTTGGACAGAGATCTAATATTAAGTAAGGCTAGCTTTGTGGAGTTTACACTGGTCTCTGATGTATTCTGAGTTGCACGTGGTACCATTAACAGATTAGATAGATTCACCCAGCAAGTTGACTGTTTTCCATTCCTTCTTTTACTAACTAATACAGGTGGCTTTGATAAAAATTACAGGAGGGCTCTGAGTCATAACGACTCTGCCTTTCTAAAATATCTGCAACTTGTAAAGATTTGAACCCAAAAACTCTGTAACACCAAGCTTCTTTCGAGCATCCTGAACTATCTGGTCTGAGAGAGTTTCGCTCTTTACTTTGAGAGTGAAGCATGAAAATGTTTCAGTCACGAGCTGTGACAGCTGACAGCTCCAACAGCCTGAGAAAACACTCTTTCTTAAATCCTGTGTCTGCCGTTGAACTTCAGTTTAATTCCACTTATTTGTTGCAAACATCAGAGAACAAAACAGAAACAACAGTGAGTTTAATACGAGTGCAACATTTGTAGAGTTAATATGAGCACAGGCAGGTCTGCAGAGCAAATGTACAACAACTAACAGGGACTGGTTCATATGAAACCTCAGCAGCTCCTCGTGAGATGGACCAAACTCATCACTTGTAAATCCGTCACACGCTCAGATCCGGAAGGACAGCTCGCCTTCTGCGAAGACATTTTCTAATCTGACAGCTCAGTTCATGGACAACATCTAAGCAGTATTTATTTAAATTCAGTCACTTGTAAATAAAACAAGTCTACGCTGTTATCAGGTCAAATACCTTTATATTACGTCTGTTAATATTATTTTATTTTTTGAAAGGTACCACCGGAAGTGTCAGTCATTTGTAATATTTCCGGCTTGACCTTTTCTGTAGATACCATTTGTGGCCACTAGAGGGCAGAAACGCCCCGCTCACAGTATAAAGACTGAATCTGTGGACTGCAGCTGGTGCCTTCATCATATTAACAAAATAACTTTAAAATAGATTTCACTCCATCTCAGACACAACAGCACAACAATGCTTTCAGTAAAACATTCAAACTGACAAAGTACAACAATCTTTACGAGACGTTTAATCCTTAAAGTTGTTTAAGCCTATGCTCTGATCTATCTATATATCTATCTATCTATCTTCACTGAGTAATGAAATGCAATCATAACTAAATGTTAAGATTACAGTGTTGTTAAAATATTAATATGAATGCTCTATTCCATAATAAAACCTCATTTGATAAAGATTTCCCACATTTCAACGTTCATGCTGACTTTCAGGGTGTAGTTACAGTGTATGGCCACCAGAGGGAAGTATAGAAACAGATGCTAGCAGATACGCAATTATGTATCACTTCCGGTGAGGACATAAAAAAATAATAGCTTAATCCCAAATAATTGTTAGCTTCGTGAGTTCACCAAGTTGTCAGTTTTCATTTCATCACGTTAGCTGCTGAAGGTGATATTTTCCATCCATCCATTTATTGATTGTTTCTTATTGAGCTGAGATTTCTCTAGTTTTAGCTTCTTTTCATTGGTTCCCTGTTAAATTGGGAATAGAATTTAAGATTGTTCTCCTCCCATATAAAGCTGTTAATGACCGAGCTCCATCATGTCTCAAAGATGTCACAGTTGGATATTTTTCTAACAGTTCCTCTTTGTCAGCAGGTATCCCTGGCCTGGTGTCCCCTGTTCTCTCAGCCCCCAGCTGCCCTTCCTGGTTCTGATGCAGGTTTCTTCTTCTTCCCACAGCTGTCCTGCGCTCAGGATGGGAGATTGGACTGGAGAGAAGTTTCTTAGTTCGGAAAGAGTTTTTGAATTGGTTCCATGTGAATGAATAGAGTTAAGTGGATTATGAATTCAAGTTTATTATTTCAGTGTGTTGAGATGAAATTTGGTGTAAATAAGACTGAATTGTTTCCAGAGGGAAACAGTGTAGCTGTAAGTTAGCAGCAGATGCTGGCAAACAATGGGGTGGACCTAGCTGGAGATGTACACAGCGGGACTGTTAATTACTGCGTTTAAACATTTTGTATATATTAATATTATGTGTGCTGCTTTAATAAATAGTTTGTCTGTGGTGTCACCTGGTGGATGTGCTTTGGAAACCTGAGTGTCAGGATTCTGGTGCTTAAAGATGGCTTGCTAGTGGACATTACTTGTCCATAATGTGTTGCGGGTTGTTAGTTTTCGAATTGAAAGACTTTTTGGGGGTTGAGAGGAAAAAAAAAAGAAAGAGCATGAGGCCTGGCCATGGGGGTTAGAAATTAAATTTTACTAAGTCCTAATGTTCTATGCCACAGGGACAGGTAGCACAAAATTTCACCTCCTTCATAACACCCTACTCGCAGCTCTCTGAACCTCAGGGAGGGACACTCCCCGACTCATCTCAGTGGGACTTTTGTTTATCCGGGATGTTCCACACCCATCTCTTGTCATTGTCTTCATCTGGGATCTTTCATCTTCATCTAGACTTGCACCACACAGGACTTGATCTGCAACACCACTACTGATGGCAACCTACCTGCTATACCCACAGGTCCTTTCACATTTCAACAACTTTTTGGGATCCTTTTCTATCTGATCACTGTTGGACTTAAAACACATTAAAATTCTTCATTTAACAATAATTTTGCTTTCTCTGACAGTTGAACCCACAACCCCTGTCACTGCAGACAGTTTCCAACCTGCTGAGCCATCTCATCATGCTTTAAGCTCACCTCCCACAGCACATTTCATTCTTCTCTTTGGGCTTTACACTCAGATGTCTTATATTAAATCCCCACTTTGAAAACAACTTGTGACCATTCAGTCACTCTCAGCTATCTCACCACAGTGATAAACAAACATTTCTCTTCATTTCTTTCTCAACTGTGTGTAACTGACCTTAATATACTTTTTTACTGCCTGGGGATTGATCCTAAAACTTCTACACACCTGACAAGCACTCCAAAGCCCGGAGCCAATAGGCCACAGTGAATAATCCTGGGAATTCCCTAAAAGCTCCACTTCGGAAAACATTTCTGAAACACTTCCGTTCACAAACCTCCTCCTCTGATTAAATACAAACTCCAAAACTTTTCTCTCACTCGTAGTGGTGGCAGCTTTAAGCTTTAAAACCTCACTTTGCAAATAAAAGATCTATTAACAAAGCAGTGAGACATTAATCAACATATCCAAAATTTAATTTCTACTTCATAAAGGAAAATAACAGCATTGGCTGGAGCTCTCACAGTTCAGAAGTTACTGATACACACAGAAACAGGGTGTTTCACAAAACCTGCATGAGACACACATCACTTTTTCAGTCGCTACCTTCTCACAGAAATGCATTTATACATGTTTAGCATGTATGTTACAACCCCTGACTGCGTTCCCTAAAATACTGCCCCCTACAGGTGATGGGATGGAAATACAACTCATGCATTTCCACATGTCAGCAAACATCACTCCTCACAAAGGGAAAGGAATGGGGTGGATTCATATGCAGTTGCTCTCATTTGGAGACATTTTTTGCGTGCATGAACAACCAATCCATTCTGTTGCTTTTGGTCGGGCCGTCTTTGCCTCTTCACTTACAGATCTGCCGGAGATATTCAGTCGTCTCCAGAATGCTGCACACATGTATCCGTCCTTGCTCAGGCCGATGCGTCTCGAGCAGATTTCACTCCTGCTTGAAAAGCAAGTTTGACTTCTCACACAGTTATGTGATGACTGATCACTCCAAAGCAGGTGCATGATACAACCACAGCAAAAAAAGGAATAAATGCATAAATATAAAAAAAAAATTTTAAAAAATCAGGGCCTCTGATTACAGTGATGCACAATGATGGGCATCTGTTTATTTATGGCGCCCAAGAGTTAGCATTTTTTGTTGTTTGTCTCTTTTTTTGAACAGTTACTCCCACTGGAACGTTTTAAAGTGGTTTACAGCAAAGTGTTATCATTACCTGCTTTGGTGCAGTTATAAATAAATTTTAAAAAATGAGGACGGCGTGTAGAATGGAACCCAAAATAGAATGTAATCGATCAGCAAATCTCACCGACCAATATATTATTCACAACACAACATAGAAATGTTGAAAGTGAGACATTTTTGCCATTTCATTCCAAAATAGTAGTTCATCTCCAATTTGATGGTCGGAACACGTCTATGAGAATTTGGGACGGAGATAACTAAAGGCTGCGACTCGTAGCAAATAATGAGGTTAATTGCAAACAAGTCTGAGAAGTCCAACATAATTGGGTATTAAAAAGAGCACATAAGAGAGGCAGAGTCTCCCAGAAGTGTGTTACTTCAGCAGAGGTTCAGCAACCTGCAGAAAGCTGTATGAACCAACTGTGGAGCAAAGTCAGAATAATGTGCCTCGGTGTAGAATTGCAAAGGCTGTGAATCTTTAGAGGATTTGAATATATTCTGTGAAGGATGGAATATTCATCTCTGTGTGCAATGAACAGTGCTGGATGTCTCCAGGCCCTCCGCATTAAAAACAGATGAGATTCTGTGAACTGCTCACAAAACACAGTTTAAAGCTGCATCATGCAAAGGAGAAGCCACATGTGACAATGATCCAGAATAAACCAGTTTTCCATGACTCAGCACTTTCAACATGATGCCACTGCATTAGTTTTATTTCACAGTTGAATTCATCTTTTCTCAACACAAACCAGGGTTTTTGTCTTCTCCACCTTGAACCCAGCAAACACACATCAAACATACATCACATCACAGATGGTTGTTAGCATTAAAACATGTCCAGAACATGTCCTCAAAAAACACTGATTTTTCTCACTCATCGCAAATGCAAGACTAGTTTTCCTAAAAGCATCTCGTGACGATTCGCATCTTTCTTTTTGCCTCTGGAACAACTTTGAACAGTTGGCGAAAATTATAGCATAGAAATAAATCCTTTTTTTTTTTTTTTTTTTATACACACAATGCCATTAAATTGTTGAGAAATGATTCATCGTGAAAGATTAGAGTCATCCGTGTTTTTTTTTTTAAGTGACACAGCTGAGCGTCACCTTCAGGGTCAAGAGATTTATTTTGGGAAAACCAGCTCAGTATGCTTCAAAATCCAAGTTTGTCTGTTTTGCGCTTCATAAAACAGAAAATATGTTTCCGTTTATAATGAAGCATTGTACGAAATGTTCACACAAACACACCGAATTTGATTTGATTTAAAAAAAAAACACACACACACACAAACAAAAGGGCCCAGCAAGCACAGCCACCCGAGTCAAACTCTGAAACCGATCCGGCTCCTTCGTATCTCGAAGAGAACCAGTATCAGGGATTTAAAGGGCGAGTCAACAGTTTACAGCCAGAGACGAGCGTTTTCTTTCACTTGAGTCGGCCGATTTTCCTTTCAGAGGTGAATGCAGCCGAAGTCAGGAACCAAACTGTTTAAATATGTAAAAAAAAGAAACACTGAAGCGCTGGCATGTTGCCGCTTCTGCTACATGATTATCAGGTGCAAAGGAGTCTAAAGGTTCCAGGTCAGTTTAATCGGACAGATTTAAATATTAAAATGGCGTTAATCCGAGTCGAAGATGGGAAAAAAAGAACGATTAATCCACGGGTTCAGCTGCCGGCTCTGAGTTCTGGAGAACTTTCAAAGAACTTCTGCTCTCTGGATTTTTGAGGAGGTAAATGCATCGTAGTGCTACAAACTCGCCTGAAAATCGATTTTCCAACAAGAACCGCATTTACAACTCTCCTCAAAGTTCCTAAATGCACCAGTGGAGTGTTGTTTTGTTTTAAATCAACCAACAGCACTACTTAATTGGCAAATGACCCATTTTATGATAAATATCCAATATGAGTTTCATGGCTGGATAAACCAAAGTAGAAGGTGAACCTAAATGTATTTGGGGAAGGTTTGGCAGTTACGTTTGCTCAACGAGCTAAAAGGTGCAGAACTACCAGAGTGGACTTTTAACACTAAAACCAACAGACTGCCATGAACTGAACAGACTTCGGCTTCCCGTTGGCCCAGGTGGCTGCAGCTCGAAAAGCATCAACAGAAGGCTCCTCTTGGTTTGGTATAAAGCAAAGAAAAAGAATTAAGACCACTGGGTTGATAGCAGGCATAGAAGGTCAAAGGCTGGTCCGCTGATTGAGAGTTTGGCTGCTGCTGAGGTTCTCTGTGAGAGCAACGATGGCTCAGTTAGAGGAACAGAGCACTGGAGATCTTCATGCTGTCACAGCTCTCTTCTAACTAGTTTTCATTCAACATTTGCTATAATAATAAATCGCCCTTAAATAAAAGTGCCTTCATGTGGTGGAGAGGAGAGTGGTTCAGTAAATTAGATGCAGCTGGACACTGAGGGACGAGCTCGATGTTTAGTGGTTGGGTGCAAAAAACGCTTTCCTAATTGGCGACTTTGAACTGCAATCTTTGTATTTGGAATATCTACATCAACATATCATTATTAATGGCTCATGCCCACATTTAATCCCCACTGCCACAGTACAAATCCTCAGTTACTAGTTTGTGTCTTCATTTTACCCGCAGACCTGCTCTGCGCCAACAAGCTGCAGCGTGTCACAAGACGCAGCGAAAACTCTATTAGGACACAACAGTGTGACCCACAAATAACCCACGTGGCTTAGATTGACTGACGCTTACTCCTAATGTGACCCAATTTGGTTTGGATTCCACAGAAAACCCTGCTTGAAAGACAGTGTACATGTACCAACTGGGAGCTCGGAAACTCCAGACTTCCGGGTGATTTCTGAATATTGCTGCGCGTTTAAACTAACCGACTGATTTGGCCAAAATGGCCCCAGCAATGCAGCATGTTTCCAAGTCTTCAAACTCTCCAGTTCTCCAGATTCTAGAATCCCATCTGTGGCCAAACTCTTAATCAGCGGCTCCAGCAGAAAGGTAAAGGCCATGGAGAGGTCATATCGCCGCATCGGGTCAACACCTTTATCCAGATGATGACCGACACTTCTTTTCAAGTTTTATAGAAAGGAACTCCCTTCCTTTGATGCTGACACACACACACACACACACACACACACACACACACACACCTCAAATGTTCTTCATCCACGAGTTAAAACACAAAAATATCCCTTCACTCTCAGTGTGACCCCTAATAACCAGATACATCAATTGACGGAATGATGGATGTGTATATGGATCGGTATGATTGGTGGATGTCACATCTGACAGACACATGACCATATAAGGAAAGAGATCCGTCAGTCCTTGTTGCTATAGATCCCTCCGGATCTCTTTCATTACACTCCTTCAACACCCTTCAGAAACCTCAAAGCTCATATTTCTCCCCGTTTTTCCCCCACAGGAGAAGCTGCTAACTGTTGAAAATGCATCGAAAAAGTCTAAATGTTTTGAGCAACAATGTGAAAAATCGTTTCTTTTAATCAAGAAAATGTCGGGTGGGTTTTTTTTTTCAGGGTGCTGAAATAGTGTCGGCGATGAGACTCTTTCTTTTCATTGTAGTACTACTTAGTTTTCAAGCTGCTACTGTTTCCCTACGTCACGACAGACTCACACGGACGGACATCGACAGACGGAGTGATATTTACAATATTTACAACGCATTTTATCCCGTGTAAACTGCTGTGGACCGAGGAGAGAGCTCCGGTTTGGCCCCAAAAAACCCGCCCTGAACCTCGGTCGCAACACAGGTAGAAACCTCGACAGGCTGTTGATATCGCTTTTAGAAAATGTGAGGTTTGGAAGTGGCTCAGGTAATCAGAGCTACAGTACAAAGTCTGGGGAGAAGGGAAGGACGGGAGGTGGGCATCAGGGCCGGTCCTGTGGCAGAACTAAAGAGGACACCAAGGCTTCAGGAGGTCCGTTGTTATGGGCTTCTTTTCCCCCTCTAAAATGAATCTGCAAACATTTTTAGGAACCTCTCTAACTAAAGCTTCAAAATGAATTTGCAGACATGGTGAATAGAGTCGATTTTCCCATCTAACTCGAGGCAAGAATGTGTATTTCCCAAGTTGTCAAACTTTACAAGAAAGAAATATCTCAGCGAAAAAACAAAACAAAAAAAAGGAATGAACTAAGTGCGAGGTTCCGAGGGATTGGACCCGTGGAAGAAGGGGCTCAGATTTAAGGACATTAAGAGGAGTTAATCAGCAGCGTATACAGGCACGGTACTCGATTATCTCCTCTGGGTGCTTTTTTTTTGTTTTGTTTCGTTTTTTTCTGGATGACAAAGTAGAAGAAATGAGAAAAGGTCCTTCGGGCCAGCAGAAGGAGAACTGGAGGGCAAAGGCAGAAAAAAAACGGGACGTTTCCCAGAGTAAATGGAAGACATCCTGGTGGTAGGAACTACAGAGAGAGCGTAATCCCAGAAGCAGAACATTTTCTGAATGGTTCAGTTGTGTATATCCTAGCAAAATGTCACAGTCCCTTCATGTCAGTGTCATTCAGAAGAGAGGTACAGTCAGGGCCACTTTCAGGAAGACGGCAGCCACTGGGCGATGAAGCGGCTCGTCTGACAGCACCTTCACGGTGTCCCCATGTCCATATGGTAAATATGTCCCTAGAGCAGCATGGAGGTGACGTCATTACTTGTTGTTTTTTACCAGGACAAAGTTTGAGTGATTTAACGGTGCTCAGCAGAAGAGACGGGCCGCCGGTAGAATAAATGAGAGTCTGAACAAGAGTTTAACCTGGAGAAAATACTGGGGGAAAAAAAACCAGTGGAACAAACTGCCTGTATGCTAAGCCAGAGGTGAGGAGCCCTGTTCAGTTTGCAGAACATGAAGATAGACCAAGGAGGGAGAAATAAATACAATCCCAGAGTCGAGGGATGGGAACGTGTTTGACTAGGAAAATGTCGTAGGGCAGACTTCAGGGAACTTGTTTGGTATCCAGCACATGAAAGGTGACATATTTAGTTTATTTATGTTCCGGGCTGGAGTTGAGGGAACTCGCTGCTGGAGGTGAGACAGCATCAGTGTGGGCAAAAGATAACACCATGAGGGGACTTTTTTTGGTTGCCTAAATAAGGAGTTATACATGAAATGCAGTCTGGAGGATTTGCTCCTGACTGTAATTTGATTAAACAGTATTCAGTGTGCCGTAAGGCTCCCAGTGAGGGAAACGGAGCGTGTCCTAGACCGTACTTGGGGAAACTTGCTTGAGCTTAAACGAAGGAAATAGGGCTGAAAGAAAGAAACCAGACCGGTTCTAGACTGGATTTTAAGGGAACTACTTTGGTTACCAGAACTAAGGGGATTCATGTGGTTTCAAATAGACTTGTTCATGAAGTGAAGCTGTGTTCAACGGGTCTAACTTGATGTGTTTTACATTGGGAAAAAAGAACGGGATGTTTTGAAAGATATTTGGTTTCCATTTGAAAAATAGACGTTTTCTAGAATTCTCTAGAAGTTTGGAAACTTTCATTACATCAAACCAGATACAGAGTTTTCTGTTCAGTTTCCACGAGGTGAAATGGGTCATGTCCAAGAACAATGTGGAACAACTTGCTCGGTTTCCAGTAGACACATTGGGACTTTGAGAGCAGACTGGGGGGCTCTTCTAGAAGATGGGAAAAGGGTCCCTGTGATTTTCACACTGAACCAGAGGCGGGGGAACCTTTCGTTCCAGTAGAAGAGACGGCGAGTGTTATGTTGGGTTTCCAGTCAGTGAAAGGGGGTTGTGTTCTAGACAAGAGGTGAGGGCACTTGTTTTGTTTCCAGGATCGGGGACTCGTGCGCCGCTTCCAGTGCGTCTCCACTCGTCTGGTCTTCAATGCTGCTCACAGTGTTGGACTCTGCTGGAGCTTCATCCTAGACAAACACAGCTCGATAAATCACAACAGTCACTCACCACAGACTGCAGCTGCATGCAGCCACCCGCTATTTGTACGCTCACATGTTTTTCGTGCTCTTACCGTCACCCAGGGGTGGGACAGGACCTCCTCCGCAGTGAAACGAGCGTCCACGTTCACCTGCAGCATCTGACTGATCAGCATCTGAGGGACATCATGTGACTGTTAGCAGCCTGGAATAAACTGATGTGACGTACTTTCTTTTTTTTTTTGTTCACATAAAAAGGCGCTTGCATCCAGATTCAGAGGTTTTGTAATCAGTTAGTTGGGTTACATGGCACTGAAAGGATCAGATAATTGGCTAAATTACAATAAGACTGAGTTATTAAGTGCATGTAGACACCTTAATCTGACAAGAAATTGGATCGGATTACTCGTGATCGGATTAAGGCTCCAAGGTAACTCGGTTGAAAGTCAAATTAAACGTGTTTGCAGACGGTGTAGCACCTGGTGAATTAGACTTTGCGTTCTGCGCATGCTCGAGATTTTTTTTTACCGGGGTCGGGAACCGGAGGTCAGAAGAGACGATATTACTGTTGTAGTCGCCATCGGAAAGAAAAACGCGATGCAGAATGCGTCGCTGTGCATCGCGTTTGTGCAATAAGCAGCTCATCACAAACGAAATGTAGAGGGACGTAGCTTCATCTTGCTCTTCATTCGCCATTTTCTCGAATGCCTGAGTTTGATTCAATTCATTCACCGCCATATATCCAAGGATAATTACACTTGCTCAACTCATTCTTATTGTAATTTAGCCAATTATCCGATCCTTTCAGTGCCAAGTAACCCCACTGACTGAGGCCGGCAGAGGTGGTGGGATCCATTCATTTCATTAAAGTCCTCATCCGCCTTTCAACCCACTGCAGTAACTAGCTTTCATTTTGCTCCTGACCGAGTGAGCGAGTTGTACCTTCGCCGGCAGGCTGACGGTGTCCCAGTCTGGCGACGGAAACTCCAGTTTCCCTCTGAGGATCTGATCAAACAGCTCCTCCTGGATATTATTCTCACTGAGGAAAAGGAAGATTTGGGAAAAGCTCGTCTTTAACCTCCGTCAAAATGATAACAGCGATGTTTACGCGCTGCTCCATCAGAGAAATAACAAAACTTTAACAGGTTTAGGATTGAATCAAGTGAATAAATTGTTACTGGAGAATTCTGCATCCACCGACCTTCTAAAAGGAGGAAATCCACACAGCAGGATGTAGTTGATGACTCCTGCCGCCCAGATGTCAACCTTTAGACCGTAGCTGCACGTAAACAGGAACACAACAGAGTAATGTTAACCATAAACTGTTGATGGGTCCATCAAAAATGTGTGTGTGAGTCCAAACATAGTTTGAGATGAAGATGAAGGTGAAATGTCGTCAATGAGAATGGGACTTCAAACCTTAGTTTTATGTCTGGAAAAGTGAAATAAGTTTGACTTATGTTGACTTTAGTCTTTTTCACACCTTTTATTTAAAGATATTAAAACAAAGAGACGTCATCTCAATGTGCTGCATTTGTTGTTGTTTTCAAGTTATTCACACGACAGCAGCTACAGAAAAGTAATCAACAACAGCTACTGTGCATACACAAGAATATTTCAATATGAAACCAATCAAGCCGTCACTCTGAATAACAAACTGCCTTTTCTGATCACCTGAACCGCGATATTACGTCCTGCTGGCGTTTTTACACAGTCTTTGTGACACACTGCAGCATTAAAACGTGTCGACACACCGTCTGCTGTGATATGCTTTAGTGATGCGGTGCAATAATCCACAAAATAACTGGAAAATAGATGGAACAAATTCACCCTTGGTTCACCCACTCTCAGGGAGAGGGAGCTTCAAAATGACTTTCTTTGTCTGTATCGCCACAGGTGTTGCTTTGTAAAGGACGTACTTAAACAAACACTTTACAGCTGAAGGGCCGTTGAAGACGTTTGCCGAATAAAGCCGCTCGCACGAGACCCTCGCATACGCGCTCAGAAACATTCAGTCCCTCTTTTCTCTCACCCGGTCTCGGCGATAATCTCCGGGGCGACGTATGTCGGCGTGCCGCACACGGTGTACAGCGGTCCTTCCACCACCGTTGCCAAACCAAAATCCCCGAGCTTCAGTGACTTGGTGCCATCTGGATACTCGCACACCTGCAGAACACAGCGACAAAGACGTTGATGAAGCAGGTAAACAATAACAAACAAAAAAAAAGATAGAAATCAACTTATCTGGAATCTAAAGAACTTATCGCCATTTATGAGCTACTGTGTGTGTGGGTGTATATTTCAGTGTACCAGCAGGTTCTCTGGTTTGATGTCTCTGTGAACGATGTTCATCCGGTGCAAGTACTTGATGGCTCCGGCCAGGTTGAACACCATGGCGCTGGAATCCCGCTCGCTGTACTTTGTGGAGGAGGTGATGGCGTCGAACAGGTCGCCGCCCTGCAGAAGACAGAGACGTGAAAGAAAGTAGGTCCTGGCAGGCTATGAATATGTGTTGGGTTGTTTTTTTTGTTACTTTTGATAAATAAAAATGGAAAATTTTGATTTATATTTCCAGATGTAATAAAAAAAAAAAAGAAGAAGAAGAAGAAGAAGAAGAAGAAGAAGAAGAGGACGGGAAACCTTAACAAGCTCCATGACCAGGAACAGCTGAGAGGGCGTTTCATCCACCTCAATTAACTGGATGATGCTTGGATGTCGAACCCTCCTCAGGACCGCCACTTCGTTCTCTATCAGGTGCTCCTGTTGACACAAACACACTTGGACCTTACATTTACCTAACTATCGACCAACACTTGATAATGACTTGCATTATAGGCACTCGTGTCCCCAGAGAGAAGGCCAGATGATACTATATGGCGTCTTAAACATATCACAGTCACCATAAAGGGAAATATACATAAACACACCAAAATTCAGCCACTGTCCAGACCGTTATGATGATGAAACCATATCTAAATCATCACCAACTCTGCAGGACATTTAACATCGGATGATGATGAGAAAACCAACACAAGGCCTGTTAATTGTTATCACAGGACCTTTGATCACTTCACATGCTCTTCATTAGCCTCTGGAGTTTACACAACTGCATCTCCTCGGAAACGATGCTCAGGGGAAATAAATATATATATATGTATATAAACATCCTCTCCACAGCATCTTTTAACATCTCAGTATCTCCACGGCTTTTTAAGTGACTGCTGAGTTCTTCTCAAATTGATTGATTGATTTTTTTTTTTATTGATTTAGTCATTTATTATTATTATTATTAGTCAGTAGTAGTATTTTTATTAGAATTGGTAATATTATTGTTGTTGTTAATATACAATCATTGTAAATATTAATGATTTTTTTTTAGCGACTTGACCAATTTGATTTTCCCCCATTGGGGGATGAATAAAGTATTTTTCTATTTTATTCTATTCTATATATATATTTATAGCAATGTTTGTCGCTGAAGGAGGTCATGCAAAATTATGAAAATAAATCTTAACGTGATCACTGTCCCTCCCAGCCAAAGACATTTCCAGCCAGTGGGAGCATTGTTCCAGCCATGGCTCTGGCAGGGGAATGTGCTGGACTATGCATGAAACAAGTGGCTGTAGGTGTATTAATGCTACATGGTCCTAAAAAAAGCTCTGCGCATCGAACTGTCGGCACAGGTCAGATGTGTTCGGCAGAAACAGATCTGTGCATCTTCCGTGGGTGCCTGAATGCAACAAATCAGTGTTACCTTCCCACAGCAGCGAGCTTTGTCGATGATCTTCAGAGCGTACTCCTGACCGGTCGACCTGTCAGTCAAAACAAAGAAAAATTGTTACAGGAGTTGTGAAAACCCAAGTGATATGTGGTGCAGAGCGAGCAAGCAGCTACTTTGTGTGGCCTAATGTCATCTGTGCAGCCTGCAGAAATGGGCTTTTTAGACGTGTCTCCAGGTGCTCAGATTAAGTGACAGAGTGCCCTCTTTAAGTTTAATTAGCTCATTAATTCATGAGCGAGAAACATGTTGGTTCAGAACTCTACAAACTTGGAGGATATTGCATAGGCTACAATACCAAATAAATGTTGGGGGGAGCAGCCGCTATCGCTAACACGAGCCACAGGCTACTTTTCCTCCTAGCTTAAGCTAGGTTCTCATTTGAGGATGGGTAGAGATGTGGGCGATCCCAGGTTAGCACATTCAGTGATCCTCATAAAAGCACCTTTTTCATGGCAAAAACTCGCAGTAACACTGTAAAAAATGACGTTTTTTTTTACCTTTCCACACACTCCTTCACAACAGCAAAGTTCCCATCTCCAATCACTTTCCCAACTCTGTACTTGTCGTTGATGATGGAGGAGGAAACTGTTCGATTTCCGTTAACTGTAAAGAAGAAGAGACGTGATGCTGACCTCACGGTGTCGTCAAATTTTTTCCCGCAACTTTCAACAAATAACCTTCGAGCTCACAGAGAAGTACTGCAAGTGTGACCCTGACAGCCTTTGAAAATTAAATTCAAACTCTTGAGCCCAGAAAATGAAGGATCCGCCGTCTTATCTGAGCCACCTTCTGCTTCAGAGGCCTTGCATCTTTCTTTGCTGCGTTGACCTTCAACACTCGCAGTGCCCTCAGAGGTTGAGCCCTGACTCAGCATAGATGCCAGAGGTTCAGGGCTTTCGAGGTGGCTCTGGCTCATTCCGCAGCGCTCTGAGCTTTCAGCCCTCCTCAGCCACTTTTCTCTAGATCTTGCTTTATAAAAAAAAAAAAAAAAACACTTTCATGTTCAGCCTAAAAATTCCAACTCCTTTAAACCAGCTGTCAGAAAAGTCATTACCAAAAAAAAAAAAAAAAAGAAAAAACTTGGCTGGAACATTTTCAGGGTCACCGACACACTCGCATACCGCTGACTTGTCAAAGTGCAAGAACACACGCACCTTCGACTGTGTCGTCCGGCTGCTCTGCTTCTCCGTTTACATCTGTGGAGGAGGCCCGGCGAGGAGACATCTAAACAGAAAAATACCAGTTGACTGTTTCTAAAACAAAAAGAGAGGAGACGGGACAAAAACGTGCAAACGGTTTCATAGAAAGGAGTACGGCCCATTCCAGTTTGTGATTCAGCTTTTAAACTGACTTCTCCTTCTTCTAAACAAAGACCCTGAATGAAAACTGTGGAAATGATTCAGGATCATTTTCTCTGACAGGACTGGAAAGATGGACTCTCATCCACAGTCGCATCTGGGTATACTTTGTGGTCAGCTTAGAGTTTCTTACTTAATGTGGTCGACTTTCAAAAACAGGGAAATGGCCTTTGATCGACAGCCAGCTGTACACATTTTTCTTAAAAATGTCAAAGTCCTTAAAATGAATCTTTGAGAGAAAATTTCAGCACACATTAAAACTGCTGAATGTCAGATTAAAAAAGAAAAAGAAGCAAAACTGCTGACGCAACGCATTTCTGCCACCATGCTGGCAATATTTAAGTTCCTTATGTTAACAACACACCGTTCAGTAGTCTGTATGATAAAGGAAGTAGACTTTTTCTTATAATGTGGGCTGCTTTGTAACCAAAGTGAGTGCTGATGGAGACCCACTGAACAACATCCTGTGGAGATTCATGACCTTCACGAACAGGTTCCACACCTGAATTAACCAGACCGTGCTGGGCTTCGTTCGTGCTGTTAATTCCTGCAGAAAAATCTCCAATGTCAGGATTTAAATCGTGAGCTACGGCGGAGATTAAACTACTGAGACAGAAAGGCGGATATAAGATGCTGGAAGTTCTGGAAGTTAAGCACAGCAGTTACTCGCTAAAGTACTACTTCCTGACCAGAGCAGGGTAAAAGTTTTGTTAATCATATGGAACTTGTGGTGACAATGTAGGGGGTCAGTAAAATGACCCTCTAATGGTCCACTGCAGCTCAAGACAACAAAAAGAGGGACACTAACAGAGCAACCTACTTCCAAGATTATAAGGTCGGGCTAAAAGTGGTGTAGAGAAAGCTGCACACAACCAAAAGCAGCGAGCTTGTGCTGTCCATCGCGGCAGATTTGGCGTGTACATATCCTGCTGGTGTTTGTTTCAGCGGCACATCGCTGTGAATATCCGGTGCACACTTGTGAAGCATTTTAACTGGTTCTTCCTTTTGCACGGGCCACCTCTGCACCAGGTTTCATTTAATCCCGCCACATGTTTTCCCTTCCGGGGCATGATATGTTCGGGCGGAGATCTGCACCATACAAGCAGCGAAACTGCAAATTGCCGTGTGCTTGCCAACTGCTAAAACTGAACTCAATTAAAAAAAAAACGCAAATGAGCTCATCAAGCTGTCGTTAGGCTGACCTTGAGGCTGCGGCGACTCCCGGGGCTGGTGGGAGACGGGCTGGACCTGTTCGACTTCACGGCTGACGCCGATCCTGAGGTCTCGTTAGCTGCACGAAAGGGAAAAGAGCAATCTGATTGGTTAGAATTGATTTGGTAACCGTATCTGTCGGCCACCAAAAGAGTAAAGTGTTTTAAAATCACAAGGTGGTTAGTTATTATGGTTCATACTCAACTATAAGTCCTACTGATGAATTCTGCTAAATATAACTCCTTTGTCAGTTCTTTTGATGGGAGTCACAAAAACTCTCTGAATGAGTAAAAACTCTCCTGGCTAAAACTCAGCGTGGATTCATTTACAGTGACTGAAAGATTTGTTTAACTCGTTACAGTCGATTGGAGTAAATTTGGCTAAAATCCTTTAACAACAGCACATGCTTACAAATAGTTAGGTAGAAAATGGCCGGTATGTGACCCATGCTCTGCTACCTCGGAGGTAGATTTTCAGCCCAGTATGGTCCGCAATCATTTCAACTAAAACCCGAGTAAACGTGGGAGACACGTGTGCTGGCACCAGTCACAGTTGGGCCGAATAAGTTTGCTACCAGTCAAATATTTGAATTGTATAAACAAATGTAAATGGTTTATTCAAACTGAATTTGGCGGTGAGAGAGCATGCAGTGTAACCGGGGATTTCAGGTTTTTTAAATGGAAATGGCAACCAAAATCCAGAGTGAGTCCACGCGTGTTAACCCAGAAAGGACTTCCTGGAACACGCAGCCGTTGGTAGTTTTCAGTGGTTTGTTTCGCACCTGCGCCAGGCGACTTTGTCCTGGAGAGGCCTCTGGGTGGAGTCTTAGAGGAGGACAAGCTGGAGCTGCTGGGGGTCTTGGGAGTTTTCTGAAAGGCAGCGGGGCGAGGAGACTTGGTCTTGCATTCTGAAAAGAGATAAAGGGAAAGGAGAAAGAAAAGACGCTCGTTAAAGAGAAAACAATAGAAAATGTGTGAGTCAGACTAACAGCACAGAGTCAGCTGATTTTGGCTCTATTAGCAGAAAATACAGAGTGTGCCAAGATTCATAATTAAGTTTTACTTTTTTTTGTGTGTTGGCATGCGTAGATATACATCTCAGTTTCAGAGACCTAAATAAGGGAATTTCTAAGCTTTGAGAAACTAATACGTTTCCTGAAGTACTTTCAGAGTTGTTTTGTGAAGGTTACTGACATTTCCATTTGTTATTCATGTTCTAAAAAGCTAAAATTGACCTACCCGCAGGCCAAAAGGGGGCTTATTCGAGTGATAAATGGCATAAGTTTGAAAACTGAGCCGGGCAATGCGTCAGTTCTGGTCTTACTGCATCTCAGTGCTGTGTTTGACACTGTGGATCACATTGTACTGTTCAACAGGTTGGAAACGTGGGAAGAACTCAATGGAACAGTCCTAGATTGGTTCAGGGTAAGCATGAGTTATTTTGAGAGCATGGGAAGTCATAGATCTGATCAAATGGCAATGATGTGGAGTCCCTCAGGAGTTGATTGTTGGACCTCTTCTATTCAGCTCATATATGCTGCCTTTGGGTCAAATTCTGCTGCATTCTAACATTGACTATCATAGCTATGCAGATGGCACTGTCCCAGATGACTACAATAGAGTCATTGTTTAGAGCAAGTAAATAATTGGATTAATTAAAATTTGATCAAATTAGTAACCCAAAACTTCTTTCCATCAGCTTAAACGCATATCCAGAGTCAAAGATTTTATGTCCCAAACACACCAGGAGACACTCATCCACGCTTTCATCTCCAGTAGCCTCGACTATTTTAACGGTCTACCGGGACTCCCCAAGCAGAGCAACAGCTGCAACAAGTTTTAACCAGAACAAAAAGATCTGAGCACATCACTCCAGTCCTAAAGTCTTTACACTGGCATCCAGTCAGTTATAGAATCGACTTTAAAGTTCTGCTTCTACTCTACAAATCACTAAATTATTTAGGCCATTGATAACATATTAAAAGAATACACATAAGGCTCTGAGATCTATAACAAAATCAAAATTTTATTAGAGCAGAGTGACAGTCTGGAAATGTTTTGATATCAACTCGTTGATATTCAATCATAATTTGTGATGCGTTAGGCTGTGCATTACCATTCACAAAGACCGGCGTTTTCCCAGTGTGTGTGAGCACAAAGTCATCTTGGGCGTAGCGAAACTTCTCCGGACCACACGCCATGAACACGTCATCATCCCCAAAGAAATCCTGCAAACAGCTCAACTACACGCACACACAAAAAAACAAAAACACAGTTTGATTCATCAAACTTTTGGAAACACTGTGTTGACGTGCATGTGTTTGTGTGCAAGTAAGCAGAAGACAGATGGGAAAACTTGAATCGGGTTTGCCGCTGGCGGCGCTTCAACTGGCTGCGACTCGCACATTTAAACAAACACAACCTGCTTCCTAAGAACTGTCTTGGGGATTTAATACAAATTGTTCATGAATATGTCCCAGATTTAAGCAGAGAGGCGGGGTGAACAGAGAGCGAGGAGAGAGAAAGTGGTAGATGAAGGAAAGAGGGACCATCAGAGGTGTGGGAGGAGAGATAAAATACAGAGAGAGGTGCACAGTGAAGACAAGGTCACATGAGTGGGTGACACAGCAAAATTCCTCCACATGTCTTCTTAAAATATGTGATTCAATCATATAACTTCTTCTAGATATCAAACCAATTCATGGAGAGACTTTCTGAAACTCTGAAGCACTGTCCCGGTTTTTAGCACATCTACGCCTCGCTTAATGACAACTAGACATACATCAGCTTTGATCCTAGCTAAGTTTTTTTCAATTATCTCAGATTTATCCAAAAGACGCATTAAACATTCATTTCTGCACCTAAACTGTCAACAGTGTTTATGGCTTTACAGATCTATCTAATGAAAGCCGAGTAACATCAGGACGGGCGGTTTGCTGTAAATCAACTCTAGAAATAAAAAATAAATAAAAAATACTCAGTTGCAATAAACCATTCATTTCAACTTGCCATGCTAAAAATATACAAATAAATAAATAACTGACTTTAAATAGACACAAAAGAACTTGAGTGCCTTCAAAGTTTTGTCCAATGTGTTCAATGAATTTTACCTAATTATTCAATAACCTAAAAAACAGAATTAATATATCATCTATAGATTAATCAATTAATTCATATTTTTTTGCCATCGAGAGAGTTGTCCTTCCTGAATGTATAGATTAATAATGAAGCGCGGTCCCAATATCTCATCATGACGGTACACAATCCAACTTGAGTATCCATCACAGTTTTGCTTTGGGAATACTTCTGCCTCTTGGAAACGGACTGCATCGCGTTTCCCTCGTGTGGTTTAAGGATGTGCAGAAGAAACATATTTATTCCAGGCTGAGAGAAACAGTCGTATTAAGAATGTCCAGAATCAGCGCTCTCACTCCGATTAAAAACTCATTTAGACTGAGCCGAAGCCGATCAGTCTGATGAAATATAGACGAGGCTTTGTCATTCTGAGTGGACTAATAATCTGATTTAAAGTGGTCCTTTCTGGTGAAATATATAGCTGAAATAACTACAGATCAACCCTGAAACCCGACTATTCATACCAGTACTTCCGTTATACATGGTCATTCAAATATTAGTGTTTCTTGTCATTTGAAGAAGGTCTTCACATCCTACAGTAGCAGTGGTTTCATGGGGCATGTCCAAGCTTCTGGAAGCAGAATGAATTGTTTAAATGTGAAACCCATGAGCGGTATACAGCTGTACAAGTAAACACAGTCAATGAGAGGAACACAGTGCTGGCACTGAAGAATTCTAACCCTGTGCTGTTGCTACGGCAACCCTAGCAACTCCGGACCTAGAGTGAGCATTCCACATACTTGGGGTGTTTGTGTGTATGGGAATGGGTTGCTACTGGAGGACCGGTTACCATGGTAACCGTGCCGCAGTGTCAAGGTCTGCATGTGAGAGACGGAGTTTCTGTCCCGCTGCTTTAAGAAGCTGCACAAACTGAACGAGGACACGCACGCACAGAGACACAAACACCGATTCAATGAAAAGAGTGAAGCCATCGCAGGCCGAAGGAATTAGACCCTGCTTTATGATTTGCCGTGCACAAAATGAATCACGGCATTAAGAGGTAACTAATCAGTTAACATTCACAGCTGAGTCGAGCCACTCAACTGTGTCGGAGTTCACCAGAGCATTCAATCAGAGCACAGTTCTTGTCCAAGTTTACAAATGCGGGAACAACACCGAGTTACAGACGGAAGTCTGTCGGACACCGTGACACTGGACCGTGTGAGCAAACGTTCTACCACTTCAAACTTTCTCAGCGGCAGATCCCCATATATGTGAGTATAGCTGAATTCGTGTTGCGTTTAACTTACTTTGTTTGTAATTTTGTTGGACGCTGCAGTTATAAGGATCAGGATTTTATTAGAGCAGAGTGACACCATGAAATGTTTAAAGCGACCATAAGCTAACATGTAGTCTTAACGGGCTGATATTCGTTCACTATTTCTGATGAGTTCAGCACATCTGACCCAACAAACAGAAAAATATGAGAGCAGCTTTATTGCAAATTTGGTTGTATTAAGACACTTACGCTGTACTGTTTTTACTAAATGATGCAGAAATATGGAACTTTGGAGCACGTGCGGAGCGCCGAGGCCCATCTGTGTAAACATGCGAGAGTGATCTGTTGCCCAATCGCATCATCTGGGTGTGTTACGCTTTCTTGAGAGGGTTTTGAGAGGCTTGCTTTTTGTATGAATTTCGATCGGACAAACGTGCTAACATTATAATTAAAGTCTGGTTTTGTAGCAATTAATTTTTTCTTATCACTCCTGGTTTATATAGGATTGAGTTTTGCTGAAATATGATGAAAATGACTGTGATTGTAGTTTATTTTTTTCAAAGGGAGGTTTGAGTTAAAATTAAATAAAAGAAAAAAAAAAGAAAAGAAAAAGGATTAGCCCAACTTCAGAAATGCATTTTAACATTTTGCTGAGTGGGAGTTTTAATCCTGTGGAACAGAAGTGGCTCTCTTTACTGTTTTGCCTCTGGTGAACGCTTTAATACTCATTATTTGCATGTTCTAACATTCCCATGTGGACTGTAACAATGTGACTTAACTGGCAATTAAGGCATCTGGCAAAGCTACGTGTGAAGCTTTTTTTGAACTTCAGTTTTCCATCAGATGTGATGGCAAGTAATGATTTTAATGCTGGATGAATTAGCATTTTTGAACAATTGTTAGGTCTTTTTTTAGCAACAGTTTTTTTGTAGAAGTTTTAGTTTTGGATGTATCAAAAGAAATAAACAGAGAGGATTAAAAAACAAGAACAAGAGGACTGTAGATGTCGTGGTTGCTTTTATTTTGAAGGTTGTGAGAGCTGAGATTGGCTTAAATATTTTCCGAGCCCATTCTGCAGCAACATCCGAGCAATTGGGGACAAAACCCTACCCACTGCACAATATGCTAGTGTTTGTACGCATGTAAATGGATGAAAAAAGTGGTGTGTAATCCTGAGCTGCGTTCACTACATCCAGCTTCCTTCAGTCACGCTGATGCCCTTCAAGCTTTTCCTGCCGTCTCTGCTTTTCTTCAGCTCTCTGCTGCCATTGTCTCAGTCAGCCAGCACGCTTATCTGTAACTTCAAAGTTTGCACGTGTGTGTGTAGGTATGTGTGGGTGATAAGTTTTAATCCATAACCCAATAAAAGCTCACCAAAGAGTTGCAGAGAGGATCAGCACGCAGTCGGGGTGTGTTTGACGACTGCAGCTGTTTTACAGCTTTACGTGCATGTGGTTAAACGCACCAAAACTCTACAGCAGAAGCTTCAAAGAGAATACACCCTCTGTACACACATTCAAGCTGAAAATTACACCCCAAAAACACAATTCTCTACGCGATCGATCATAATGTTCAAGATTTTCCAGAAGTAATTTAGTAAATTGCTAAATTATTTGTACACTTGGCTCACATTGTCCGACTGCACTTTAGTTAATGGTTGAGTGAAATCATCTTTATATTTAAAACATAAAATACCAACTAAAGATTAATTCATTCATTTCGACCAACATTATTCCTATCGGGAGAGCAAATTCCTTCAATGCGGGTTCTCGAGATATCAAAAGCGTTCTTCCTATCGGACTAATTCATTGTGTAGCTGCGATGCATTGTCTGCGGGGTACAAAGCTTTGCGTCCTCTCACGCCACCAGGTTAAATGTTTCACTGGGTCAATGTAAAATGAAACAGCAGTTCTTAGGTTGGAAAGAAAAAAAAAAAAGAAAACTGTCCAATGAGCACTCCTCCCATCTCTGTGGTTGTTGGTGCAAACATGCGTAACTCTAGAGCAGGGATACCCACATCTGGTCCTGCAGGTTTTAGAGGTTTCCCTGCTTCAACACACCTGAACCAGATGAAATGCATCTCTTCGAAAGATTGTTAAGTTCTGCACAAGCCTGCTGAAGATGCATTGATCTGAATCAGGTGCAGACGCAACACAATTTCCAGGTTAGGTCTAGGAACCAGGACTACTTGCTTTGGTTTTGGTAGAAAAAAAATGTCTTCAAGGTTAAAACGCAAGTTAGGGCCGTGACAGTCAAAAGAATTTGTACCACCAGAGTAGCTTAATAGGTCAAGCAAGGGGATTTCAAGCAACCGCAACTACAATGTGTTTTTTTTTCATGATTCAGTGCATTCAGTCTGAATGTTAAATAGTAAAAGAAAGATTTAAGTGGAGGCAGTGTCAGATTTATTGAGCATGTCTTAGTTTAGGAATTTTCCCTGTATAACTGACAATCAACGTGTAAGCACTTAATCCTTCTACCTGTGTATAAAACCAGAAAACCAAATCGTGTCCCACCTGTTTTCCATCCAGTGTGTACAGCCTCTTTACTGCTCCAGAATCCAGCTTGATAGCCTCGGTGATGTCAGCCAGCACCTGGTCAAAGGAGTGAGCCGTCTTCTTGTTCAGCAGGATCCTCACAGCCTTGCGAGGCTTCACGCCGCTGCGGATCACCGTCACCAGCTTGGGTTTGATGAAATCTTTGCTCTCTCTGCCCTCGCGACTCTCGCGCTCTTTAGCGGGGGCAGAGATGCTCGCCGACACTCCAGTGGACGCTGTTGAAGTCCGGGTTGAGCCCGATGCACTGTTCCCAGAGCCGGCGCCGGGCTTCCAGCTCGGGACAGAGATCTTGGTGTAATCGACCTTCTTGTAAGGCTCGTTGGAGGCGCAAACATAGCACTCACCTGAGAAGAAAGAGAATGAGAGGACGAGGAGAGTTTTTTTTTGCTTTTCTATTCAAGTGCCATCAATACTTTAATTTTATGTCTTATATCCCAGCAAAGAAATCGACACTTTGAGCGAAAGGAGGCATCGGCGGACCACTCGCTGTCCATGGTGCAACAAGGGAAACGTAGGTGTAAGAATACAGTTTGGTGTGTGGTCTGAGGTCTCAGGCTATTCACTGTATGGTCTCTCATGCCATAATAACATCGTATAAGGGTTATCAAGTACTACAGAGCTCAATAGAGGCAGACTCTGAGGAAGAGAAGGGTGGAACAGAGTCAAGTGGGTCACTGCAAGCCCCCCAAAAATGACCCACTTCAGGTGTAAAATGAATGGAAGAAAAGGGAAGCTGCCGTGCTGTCTGTGTGCTTTTTGACCAAAGCATGCAAAGCACAGTCATTTCATTAAGACCTCAGGAAACTGTGTCAGCTCGGGAAAAATGAGCACGTCTCCCTAAATGTTGCTGAAAATGCGACGGATTAAAAACCAAAACAGTGAACTCAGAGGTTATTTGAGAACAACTGCAGTGAAATTAAATGCGGTAATGCCAGCTGTGTGTACGGTTAGAGGATGAAGTGAAGGTGACGGCAGATGTCAGATTCAGCGCTCTGTCTGAGCTGGGTTCACTGAACAGCCTGTCAGTCATCGGGCTGTTCACCATCCATGCAGGGAGGGGATGTGAAAGAAGAGGCTTTATTTTTCTACGGGGAAGGTCCTACTATTGAAAGTGTGACACAAAAAACTCCACCATCACTGTAAACTGGTTAAACCCAGTTCACATTACAAGATTTTAAACCCAATTTTCACCTCACAGATAAATGTTCAGACCCAGGGAGAATCAGGAGCTGGCAGTCATCGATCACTATGTGTGAACACTCCAATCTCTGACCAAACATCTGGCTCGCTTGATATTGTGGGGCTGTCAGCTGGAGGAGAACACTCGCGCCTCTGTTGTGTTTCCAATGTCATTATAGACTCGAGACAGAAGCTGTGGAGAAGCAGTCGCCGGTAAACAGGTGAGCAGAACACACTGAATCACCAGGAGCTATTTTTATCACGGTTTAAATGAATGATGAAACAAACTTGACTGGAGGACAGCCGAGTCAGGGGTGAAAGGGCACATAGGACCACCAGAAGCACACCGGGTAATGTTTGAATTTCAGCAAGCTTCATTTAAACATTCATTTAGACTAATTAATTCAACACTAAATATTTACAGGGAAAGGTGGCGAAACCCAACAGATGAGAAAAAAAAAAAAAAAAAAAGCTTGTGAGAGTCTCACACTCACTATGCAGACATTTTTTCAGAAGCCTTGCTTCATCTAAAATCTAAGGATGCTTCGTATACAGCATGAACTCATGAGCATGACATGCCAAACACGCTGTTGGACCTTCGTGTCAAATCCACTAAGGCCTCAACACTACAGGACCTCTACGAGCACTCTGTGATATTTGGCAGCAAGATGTTGGCAGCGGCTCTTTAATACTCTGTCATTGGTGAGATGGAGCTGCAATGGGTCAGTCTTGATCTCCAAATCATTTTTTATAGATGCTCCTGACCCAGTTCTTTTTGGGATTTTCATCGATATGCCGTTATTTTCCAACTAATATGACTAATTTCCAATGCCGACGCAGAGATATAATCAATCAGCCTCTCCTGTGATAGAGGCTTTTTTTTTTCCAGATGAAGCTAAATGAAAACAACTTTCAACTTCCTTCCTAACAAGCTTGTATGATCCTCTCCCCGCACAAATCCTACATTTAGCCAGGCAACTTGTATGTCAGCCTTTATTGAGCGATACCAGGGACCTGCTGATATTTCATGGGTTTCAAATCGCTTATTTTCACTTGAGAACTAACAAGCAAACGTATCTGTTCCTCATTCACTTTCGGTAAGATTTAGTACTAGACTGAATGCTTCATGCTTCGTAGAAAAATGTGATAAAAATGTTAAAGTGACGCACCATGCCTCCTGTTTCCAGCAGACTGCAGCCTATCACAGCCTCCAGCAACTTCTTGTTTTACCTTATATGGTTAAAAATGGTTCTCCTACCACCTAACCATCTCTCACTGTACCTGTACATGTGTGTTTTACCTCACACACTCGCGTCTCTGTGCTTGCAGCACTCAAAAAAAAAAAACAGACCTTTTTGTCTCTGTGTGTTTCGTGCTCAAACACTCTGACATTTCTTTCTCTGCAGGCATTGTGCGTGTGACCTTATCTCTCCACGTGCTGAGTTTCACTTTGCATTTTAAACGTGCCGGACAGGCCTGCTAAGAGGGTTATTATTCAAATACCTCCAGGACTGAGCACATACACACCTTCCCTGCGTCGATTTGACCGCCACAGCAAGACATCTGTACAGAACCGGTTCAACTCCTGCTTGAAACGGCAAACCATTATCATTCTTTAAAATGTATTTTTCCACCGTTTTAAAAGCAGCTTGGAAAAGTTGGTCAGTTGGTCTTTTAAGTTCAAAGACATTTCGATATTTTTAGTAAACATTGTAATTACCAGTCTCACAATTGCAGACATGAAAGCAGGGCTTTCAACATGAATTCCAGCCAATGGTAGAGAGTAGCCATATAAAGGGGATCTGTCATTTTTGCCCATTTGAGCTGCGTCTGCATTCTTGGCAAAAAAAAAAAATAGAAAAATAAAAAACTGAGCTTGTTTACAGTGCGTGTTGGATCTTTACAACCCATTACCCACCCAACGCTGAGCCCGAGGCTTCTGGGTAAAAAAGGTCAGATATAACTTCTTCAGTTAAAGTTGCTCCCACAGCAAATCAGTGAATTATTCAGCCGGACATGAACAATCAGTCATCTTAATGTAGTGACATTAGCCGTGTTGGAAATCAGCCAATCGCTCGGCTGCATGCCTCGATGTGTTTTCCCCTTTTGCATCTTGAATCCACAGAGAAGTAGTAAATGATGAGTTTTCCCACTTTGGACTCGCGGATGAAATTTATAAAGCTCTGCTCTGTGTGTTAAGTGCAGGAAAGTGATGCATCTATCTTCTAGTGCATCTCCGTTCAAGCAGCTTCCTGCCACTAACACTCATTAGTGGACATTACAACGGGTCACACGTCGATATTGATGATAAAGTGATGTTCCTCAACCGCTGCTCAGTTTGTCTCTAAAATCACTTTAGGGATGAGAGGACGCGCCAACTGACTGGATGTTAGCGAGGTTGTTCAATTATCCAGACATTTTATCTGACCTTTAAATCTAGATTTGGACGATTATTGAGCCATTTATCGTGATCATGCTTTAGTCGTGTAGTTGATAGCTCAGTTGGAACACTTATAATGAATAAACAAAAAAAAAATCAGTTTCTTCATGAGATGGAGTAAATATCCTGTTGAAAGACAATGTTTTAAAACTATATAAAAAAATGTTTTTAGCTCATTAGTTCCTTCCTGTGACTAACACAATCTGGAACAGGTAGTAGGACTGGTGGATCTCCTTTAAGGGTCACCGTATTGATTAGATAATGCTTATTCTGCACTTGATGAACACATAAAATAAATAATGAAGGTGCGTTTGCATAACCAAGATGGAGAAGAGGGGAAAGAGACAATGAGGATGTTTTAAAAGGACAAAGTAATTGATTGATTGTGAGAGTGACAATTGCACAAGAGGGAATATTTGCAAGGACAGTGAAGACATAGAGAGGGAAACTAATCTTTTTTTTTTTTTTTTTTAATCCAAAAGCAAAGCTGCATGCATTCTTACCTACGGATGCAAATATCTCTAATTCAGTTTAACGTCAGTCCAACAGTTCAGTTCGTTAAAGTTAAAACATGTAAACTAGATTTTAGGTTTTGCCTGCATCAGCGCTGTCACGCTCATGAAATTACAAAGAATTGCGATTCGAGCAACTTTTTCTTCTAATTTTTTAGGCGAAAGTGCTTGCAATGGGCCTGACCTGAAACACGGAGAAAGGGAAGAAGGTGGCCTAGTCAGATATATCGCATATTGTTTTGCATCACGTGGACTGCAGAATCCGTGCATCATCCCCAAGAGAAGACATGGCAGGATGCACCATGGGTGGAAGGCAAGCCAGCAGGGGCAGCATGATGCTTTACTTTGCGTTACTTTGAAACATCCCACCTGCCTAAACATTGTAGCTAACCCAAGAACTTGGAAGGGCTGTCACTTTTTCTTCAAAGTTCAAACATCTATTCGAACATAGGGAAACTCTGAACGTCATTGTCTCAATGTCATGAGGGACAGCAATGAACACTTAGCCTCCAAATGGGTGTTAAATCCGCTGTACATTTTGCAAACTTGAAATGAAATGAGCCGTGAGTCTTACCTTCCACAAGCTCGTCCATACTGGTGATCTTCTTGTTGCCATCTATAGTGTAGATTGTACGAACTCCTTGCGGCAGATGCAGGTTATCCGCCAGTGAGCGTGTGAGCTCCATCAGCAGAGCATCGTACGACCGGAACCGGTCACTAGAAACAGCATACACCAGGCCCTTAAAGTACCGATCCCCATTCCGATAAAACCGGACCTTTTTGGCCCGTTTCTCCGAGGTGAGGGTCTGCAGGGTGCGGGTCCGGTAGTAGCTGCAGTTGGCACTGTGAGCGGGACTGGGAACCAGGCTGCTGCCCCTGGAACTTGGGCCAGAGCCTCCACCGCTGCCGGTAGAGTCATCTCTCCTGGCCCGGGTGGAGCGTCCACGACGAACTTTGTCACGTTCGTCAAAATGCTCCAACTCAAGGGTCTTACTCAGAGACATGGTGAAGGACAATTCAATAGCTTTCAACAGAGTCCGTGTGATATTAGATTCCCATTCCAAAAGCTGCAGAGACTCTAAATCTGGCTATGCACCAGAGCCAAGGCAAGAGAACTGGGATCCTTAATAGATGAGCTAAAAGCTTTGAGAATTCCTTGTAGACATACCAACAATTAGTTTTTCTAGTACAAAGACATGTTGGTAATGCTATTCAAAGAGATAGGAAGTAACTAGTAAGCATTTTTACTCTGCTTGAAGTCCTCAAAAAAGTAATACTGTATGATTCCCAAGGTCCAGTTATAATTTCACTGTGCTTCAATATGTAGACTTCGGATTCTTTGCAGACCAGTTGACCCCTAACTGAAACACCTGTAAGATTATGTGAAGACAGTCCATGGTCCACTTAAATCAGCTGCAGTGTCAGTAATTTTGGTTCAATCCCAACATGAATTTGTCCTTCTATAAGGGTGCATTGCGGGGGTACTAAAAATTCAAAAAACGTACCTTGGTCTAAAAGAGAAAAACCTTAATTGTAGGAATTTTATTTATGTCCCAATCCAGAGATTCACGATGACTGATCAGATGGGCACTACGAGTACTTCTATAATATTTTGCCTCTCAGTGCGTAGAGGACAGAAAGAGTATCTTAAAATGAAGGTTTTCTCCACTTATTTCACAATCAAATTAAGATGAGATGAACCAATCCAACCCTCCTTTTGAAGATTTGATGTCCTGGCAGTAACCTTACAGTGGTCTCAGTGACCCCACCGCAACACTCAACAAATCACAGTCTGACTGATCCAGTCCGCTATGGGGTTTCTGTCTCTGGCAGGGTTTAAGTCTCCCAGTACTTAGCATCCCTTCATTCCTGGCAACAAAAAGAGAAGACAATCACATGGTTTAATGACAAGACAGATCTCCCCATCATCCTGAGACACAGATGACACAACTGGCACAGTCAGCCTTTCCTAATACAGGAAGAGAGCCGGCTTTGTATTGAATTCAGTCACTGAAGGATACTGAACACACGTTTGCATTTAATTATGTTCAGATTTTGGGATCAGTACTACACGGAGTTGCTCCATTTGAAAATGATGAATATTTTATCTTCCTCCACGTTTTGTTTCAAATCAAATGAAGCCGTCTTATGCAATAACTATATTTGAGAGGAATTAGATCTTTTTTCTTTTTTTTTTTTAAATGCAATGCCAGAGAGGGAAATTTCCAGACTAATGAGATTTATCTGAAGCCAAAAGCAAAGCTTGATGAAACGATTACAAAACCGGTGCGCTGTTTGTCTCTCTCTTAGTCTGACAAACGAACTGACTTTATCCATCATTCCGCCCAAACGCTGCTAAGCTGTGCTGACAGCGACATTCAAACATCACACGCATTCACTCACACACACACACAAACACAGAGAGAGAGGGAGGGAGGCACCTACCAATAATGCCGTGAAACCGGTTTGTTGCTAGGGAGGCTTTCTCCTTTTCACCCCGGTGCCGTGTTCTGCTCTATTCCGGTGGCTCGTGGAGTGCTGGAGCTCTACGACCGAACCGACCAGGTCCAGGCGGGTCCGCTAACCCGGGTTTCAGGGATGCAGCGGCGGCAGGCTACACCTGCTAAGGACCGGGATGCACCGAGACAGGCGGCGGACAGCAGCAGCATGGCCGCTGCAGCAGAGAGGAGACACCGGCTGAATACCCCCGCTCTCCCCCTCCTCTCGGCGGCTGTACGTGATGACAGCGTCCCTCCCTCCTTCTCTCTACACGTCTTTGTCTACCTCTCTCTGCCGTCTCTCGCCTCTCACGTCTTTTGTCTGGCTCTCTCTGAAATTCAGTTTTATTGTGACATGTTTCACACAGCCTGTATTTGGAAACTACTAATTATGTAACCTAAAAAAAATAAATTTAAGGACATTTTGGGCCAAATGAACAGTGACTTAATTATAGGTCTACGTCACAAGAATTTCAGAGTAGGACATTTTCCTGCAGTTGTGTCTGTAAATCAGATGCCTTCTTATTCTTTGGTGAATATCGAGTTTCAATCAGAAGAAAACCAGGCAGAACAGACTAACGTCACTGTGAAATATCGCCCCCTGCTGGCCATTTTAGATAAAACTACTATCGCCTAAATGAGGTTAATAGAATTGGTCTTGATTATGTTGTAAACTAGAGAATAAAAATTACACAGCAATTTGTAATTAACCGTAACTTAGTCCACTGCATTTGAGTAAATGTAATCTAATCTAATTCCTCTCAGATTCAATTATTTAAAACATTACATTTTATTTGGACAACATGGACATAGCTACATGTTTTTGTTCCACTTTTTTTTTTCCCAATATCAACACCCAAAAACATTCTAAATGCAACTCAGATTTATTTTGCACAGTTTTATTTCACATTTGGTTAATAACAAGTTAAGCAATGAGATAAGAATGTGGACCACACACTGGCAAAATGTATCCCTTAGGCCAGAAGTGGGCCCTGGACCATCTCAGTCTGGTCTGCGGTGCCCTTAAAAACAAAAACATCTTTACTGCCATTTCACTCGACTAAAGCTAAGCGTGCTGCCTACATTCAGACATGACTAAAACAGGCTTCAGAGTGATGCCCGGCAGTGACAGCTTGATAAGGTTAGCAGCTGTCATGGCAGAAACCTAATCAGGATGGATACTTGAAAGAAGAGAGATGAACTCAAAATGTTGCCTTTTTAACTGAGAGCAGGCAGGTACATGTTTTTGTCACAAGTGTCATTTTAAAGGAAGAAAGTTTGAAATGCAAAGAGGTTATCGCTCTGTTCAAAGAGTACAACATCAGGAGACACTTTTCAGCTCGGCATGCCAACTCTGTTCCAAACTTATTGCAGGAAAAGCAAAAGCCCTGAAACTGTCTTGTAACCGAGTTAGTTACACGCTGTCACACAAGCTCGAATCGCAGAACAAGGCGTTCTCTGATGGGGGAAATTTTGAAAGGCTACGTGACATATTTGGCCTCCTTTGTTTTCTCCTTTGGCATGGGAAACACCAAACTATCCTCCGTGAAAGAAAAGAGATGATTCCGTCCCACATATTATTATTATTCTGTCCCCTTTGTTTATTTGTAATGATCTGATTCAATTGTTTTATCGTCTGGTTTATGTGCTTCAATTAATCAACCATTTAGCCTGTGAATTAAATTTACATGAAATATGTAGAACTATTTCAATTGTAGATATTTTCCCTGTTTTTATTACATTCTATTGGTATCCATGCTTTTGGTCTGATAGTTCTTCTTTAGGATGTTGCTTTGGGCTGGGACAGGTAAGGTGAAAGTGATGTTTTTAATGCTTCCTTTTATTTGTTTCTACTATATATTTTCTTTGCTCTGTAAGGCAATGTGCAACATTCGCTTTGTATTATACAACATACCATTGTCAGTTTGAAAAGCTTCAAAGACTTCACCAGTGTAACTATAATTGAAAAACACTAATAAAAAGCCAAAATGAGAAAAAAAAAGCCTTTCAATAAGCTTTTGATCATTTAGTTTTCTCTTCGTATACACAATAGAGTTGGCAGCATTAATGCAGTATTACCATCGGCCTTATCATATGTTTGCTGAAAACATACCACAGTGTTTTAGAAAAAAGAGGATTCTAAGAAAAAGGGGGAAAAATGAGATGGCACATGGGTCAGTTATTGTTTTATGGAGCAAATTAAAATAATTATTTTTGGCCTTTGGCTTGTGGCAGCTCCACACCAGCTGGTGAAGCAGCAGAGGAGGAGGAGGAGGAAGTGCAGAAAGAAGACAAAGGCGACAAAAATACAAAGGCTGACTGAAATCATTACAAAGCAAGGACCCATTTTCAAGAAAACTCAAAGTAGGTCAACTGCTGACAGCAGCCATGGAGGTAAGACTGTTCCACACAAAACCAACAGATTCCCCACTTATCACGCAGACAGAAGTCTAAATAGCACAGTAAAGGTAAACGTTTTTAGAAAGTGGAAGTGGCTCCTCTGTGCTGCTTGGACCTCTGATGGGGGTCTGCATGAATAATTCAAGTTTCTATTCATTTATTTATTTATTTTTGTTACCAAAGTCTGCGAAACATGATTTCAGCAAGCGATAATGACTAATAAATAATTCTGCTCCATTAGTGAAGTAAATATTTGATGACGCTGGGGTGGACAGGGCTCATTTTGTTCAGCGTTTCTAACGTTTGCAAACTTTTTTTTCTCTCACAGAATTAGTGTCAGTTTCCTGTAAGTCTTTTAAGGAGCTCGCCAATACTTGGCACTTTTGTTTTTCTGTGCCAGAGTGATGCAAAATTAAGAGAAGGATCCTGTGTGATGGGGGTTTGCGTCATTCATTTACTCCTTTCATTTTTGTTTGAACCAAAAGCAACTACCAACGCTCAGGTGCTCTCAGCAACAATATGTTCCGCGCGGGTCACACCTGCGTCATACGTCTGCGTTCTTTAATCCAACTACTTTGACTTTTATTGTGCTGCAAGGATCCCCCACCCTCCTGAGTGGGTCGAAGGGTGGGGTGGGGTCGACAGCTGGGATATGAGGCAGCCAAACTGCCCCACCCTTTACTGTGAGCCGAAACCACTCAACCATTCATCTGTATGACAAGGTGGACGAACAAAGATGCTCTTTTACACATGAGCCAGCACAGTGAATACTGCCCGATTTGTTCAAACAATCATTTTACCGAGGCATTGAAAGGTTTGAAGGTTTTATTTCATGTACAGATTGTGTAACTGCGGGGATTTTACACACAGCTCCAGTCCAAGAATTTTTACATACTCCAAGGCCGCATTTCAAATTTGAAAGGAGATGAGGAATACTTGTATCAAATTCCGATTTCTGTTAGATCCAGTGACCCAAGCATGAGCAAAAACAAGTTAATAAGCTGTGTAAGCACATATGTAAATCCAGTGTGATGTAATGCAATGAATGTAGCACCAAAGAACGAACACTCTATGAAGGGAATAATTTGGCATTTTGAGGAAAAACACTCTGCTGTCAGAGAAATACCCCTCTCCTATTATCTGTAAATATAGCCGCCCAAGGCTTATTCCTTGTGTTAAGGACAAAGGCTGGCATCCACAAAATGCACCAACTGGAAAATCAAAAGCTCATATTTCATGTTTAATACAAGCCAAAGTAGAAAACTGTGCCCCAGTGCTTTATGCGCCGTCACACCAGTCCTTTAAGTCAAAATTTGCCACCGAGATAACACTTAAGAACACTGTCACAGCACACTTTCAAGTCAAATACAGCACCACTAAAGTTTTCACAGTCACATTTCACAAACAACCCAACAACCAATATCTGATGAGAAAAAAGACTGAAAAGACGTTTGATAAAACTTTTTTTTTTGTGAAAGAGCCAAACACACAGCTGCCTGCTCTGAAAACATCCTGTTCTGCTTGTTGTTTTTCAGCCCAGTAAACATTACTTTATTCACACCGATTGGCATGATTTATTTATCTATTTTTTGACGACTCAGCACAACTTAAAAGCGATGTAATTCAAAAGGTTTCACTCATTTCTGTACCACCTCTGAGTCTTTTGCAAATGGCTCAGGACTCGTAATTTTTAGATGTTGTGTTTTCCGAATTCTGTCAGCATCTCCACGAACGCATCCTCCAAATATAAACTTCACCTGCTGTTAGAACTGGTAAACGACACTATAAGATGTAAGAACACACACATATAAAAAAAAAAAAAAAAAAGCGAAAAAAAAAAAAAAAATCACATCCAAAGACACAATTCAGTAGATTATGTTTCGTGACAGTTTCACAAACTCCCGAAAAAACGCTGCGAAAAAAATCAAATATCTGCAGCAGAGCTGGACTCAACTGAAAAAAAGCTGCCCAATGTTTTGTGCACGTAATCGATTGGTCCTATTGTGCCAGCTCCATAGTTTCATCTGTAGACTAGTTCAAATCAAACCACAGTTAAAAGAGAGAAAAAATAATAATACGATTCCAGTGACTGAATAAACCAAAACAAAAAGGATTTCACTCAAATAAACAGCTATGTCGGAGTAATGGAATAAAAAAAAGTTCTATTTTAATCACCAAAAGTGATTTTTACCCATCCAGTTAAATGAAGTACCCCACACTTACAACACTTTTTAATTACACCACTAAATTTCAATATAGAAACACACAAAAGAATCCATGAAAAAAAGTCAGGAATCGGGAGGAGTAATGTCTGTGTGAACCATGTTCTGCCAAGTTTTCTTCACTGTAAATTTGTCTGAGCCATTATGTTAAAATGGCAACATTTCACGCTAAAGAACGAGGTACTCGTTATATGTTCCGTTTGAGGAGTTCTGAACAAATTCCTTCAATCTATTTCCAGTCCTTTTTATTTTATTTCTTTTTTTAAATGTTGCCCATGCAAACTGTTGTAAAACTGGACTGCAACTATCAGTTACAACTATAAGAGCAACAAACCACGACTCAAACCCGTTTACTTTTAGAGAACTTATCAGAACTTCTACAAAGCAGAACGAGCTTTTTTGATGGTACTTGCTTGAACGAAGTTGAGTTACTTTTACTGCATAAAAAATGCAGAGGACTGAGTGTGAAGTTCCACGGCAGGATAGAGAGGTTCGGTAAAAGTCACTTTGTAAGTATGGAGATGGATCCGACTGTCAGAGGAAACTCTGTAGAAGGACAGAGTGCCAGCTGACCAATCCAAATACACCCCCACCTGCCTGGTGCGCCATCCAAGTGAAGAGACATCTACTTTGTCGTTGCGGTGCAAAACGTAAAAACCTTCATCGGAACAAACCAAACACCAAGACTTTTCACTGATCCCCATTCTGAAATCCCCCATCTCCCCTTTCTTGTCGGCTACTCTACAAGTGACCCCAGTCCGTAAGGGTCCGGACACCTCCACCTCCCAGTAGCAGCGTCCTGTTAGACCCTGTTCACACAGCACCGGCTGGTGGTGATCAGTCCTTTCTGTAGGATTGGGATGTGGCTGGTCATCCTCCACCCAGGTCACCTTTCTGTTTCCTTCAGTTAGAAGCAGGTTTTTATACGCCGTGTTGGGGTCCAAAGTGAGCTCGCAGGCATCTGGAGGTATGAAAACACTTTATTCCAACCCGGTCTTCCAGGGAAACTCTTGTGCTTTCACAGATCTTTTCTTTTTTCACTATTAGCACCATGAACATGCAAAAAACTTACATTTCCTGAAGCCTGGTTTCATCCTGTCACTTCCACCATGGTCAAGGCTGTGAAGAAAACATGCTCAATGCAATGCATTCCAATCAATTCTTTACGTCAGCAGGCGTGTGAAATTGTACGCTTACTTGAGCTTGCTCAGCTTGTATCGTGAATTATCCCTCAGATCGGACAGAAGCTTCACTCCAGAGTCTCCTGGATGGTTGTAGCTCAGGTCCAGCTCTGCCAGGTGGGAGGGGTTTGACTCCAGAGCCGCGGCCAGATACACACAACCTTTCTCTGTGACCAGACAACCGGACAACCTGGGGGAACAGTGTTTGATTTGGATCTACGAATTATTCAAAAATAATGCTGTGTTTGATACATTAAAGGGAACAGTTTTGCTGAAATTCTTCAACCGAGGTGACGAGTGTTCAAAAAACTAAACTGCAAATTATGGCATGGTCCCCACAATGACTGCCTACAAAGAAGGGACTCTGCAGAGGGCTCAAATGAACTTGTGATAGATTAATATTCACCAAAATACATTTTCTGGTTAATCAAGATAACCCAGTGTGAGTACAAGGTACCAAGTACAAGAGAACCGAGTTACCATGATGCAGAAAGACCTTTTAAAGGTCAGCCATGCTGCTCCATAGCACTTTGGGAAGTGCATTTAAACTGGTAGCTATTTTTCAAAGTTAACTTCACTGAATTTAGGCTGGTCAAACGGAAATCCTTAAAATTAGCAAATCTTTATTAACACACAACATTAGCACGACTAACCAAAGCCAATTATTTTTGTGCTTAAACTTGATAAACTAGTTTGTTTGCTGAAACCACACAAATTGACTGAAGAGAAAAGTTACACAGCACCCTGGAACCACTAAAGAGTACGAATTAAGAGATTTTCTGTTTTCTCTTTGTTGAAAGTCTGGCATTTGTTCCACCTTGCTTCCTCCCAATACTCCTCCCACACTATATTGCCTTAAGTATTCGCTCATACGCATATGAATTTAAGTGGAATCCCATTCTTAATCCATGGGTTTAATGTGTCGCCGACCCACCCACCAGCTATAACAGCTTTAACTCTTCTGGGAAAGTTATCCACAATGTTTAGGAGTGTGTTTCTGGGAATTTTTGACCATTCTTCCAGAAGCGCATTTGTGAGGTCAGACACTGATGTTGGACGAGAAGGCCTGGCTCACAGTCTCCGCTCTAATTCATCCCAAAGGTGTTCTATTAGGTTGAGGACAGGACTCTGTGCAGGCCAGTCAAGTTCTTTCACACCAAACTCGCTCATCTATCATCTTTATGGACCCTTCTTTGTGCACTGGTGCGCAGTCATGTTGGAACAGGAAGGGGCCATCCCCAAACTGTTTCCACAAAGTTAGGAGCATGAAATTGTCCAAAATCTCTTGGTATGTTGAAGCATTCAGAGTTCCTTTCACTGGAACTAAGGGGCCAAACCCAGCTCCTGAAAAACAACCCCACACCATGATCCCCCCTCCACCAAACTTTACACTTGGCACAATGCAGTCAGACAAGAACCGTTCTCCTGGGAAGCACCAAAACCAGACTCCTCCATCAGATTGCCGGATGGAGAAGCGTGATTCGTCACTCCAGAGAACGCGTCTCCACTGCTCTCTACTCACTGTTTTTGAGCTAATCCGAAGGCCACGTGAAGTTTGGATGTCTGTAGCGATTGACTCTGCAGAAAGTTTGCAACCTCTGCGCACTATATGCCTCAGCATCTGCAGACCCCGCTCTGTCATTTTACGTGGCCTACCACTTCGTGACTGAGTTGCTGTCGTTCCCAAACACTTCCACTTTGTTATAATACCACTGAAAGTTGAATTTGGAATATTTAGTGCTAGCTGGAATTCACTGAGCTCCTGAGTGCAATCCCATTCTTTTACAAATGCTTATAGAAGCAGTCTGCATGCCTAGGTGCTTGAATTTATATACCTGTGGCCATGGAAGTGATTTGAACACCTGGATTTAATTATTTGGATACTTTTGGCAATATAGTGTATATCAAGATCCTATCTGTTTGAAATTTGGTGATACATTATTTGTCCAGTACATAGTCAGTGTACCGTACGTGTTATAATACCTCAATGTTTCCAATTTGCAGCAGTTCCTCGACAGTCCGTCACAGAGCACCCCCACTCCTGGATCCTTTAGGTCATTGTTGCTCAGATCGAGATCTCTCAGAGCTGAGTTGGAGAACTTGAGGACAAAGGCCAGGTGCTCAACCCACTCTGCAGTCACTTTGCAGTCTGCCAGCCTGAGAGTGGATGTTAACGTTACGAAGAGAAAAATGGACAAAGAGTATTACAGCAAGACATTACCAGTCTAGAACTGGTTCTAGTTATCTTAGTGCAAGGCATCAGTCCTAGGACCACTTCTGTTCAGTTTTGTTCAAGGCTGATATTTAGTTATGCCTTGAATTAAATGTCTCCAGTTCCAATATCTAAGGTTAGGGTTAAGAGGACATTTGGATCCCTTTCTCCTACACCTTACAACTTTTACTGAAAGGTATTCCATTTTTTTATTTTTTTTATTGCCATACTAACATTAATGTTGTTACCTGACTCTTTATCTGCCTTGCATGAATTAGGAGTTGAAGGCCTAGACAGATTATATTTAAACTTTCAATATAATGTGTACTAATTAGTACAGTACCTTCAAGTTAGCACCACTCTCCATGCTCCTCAAAACAAGGAGTTGACATTTCATGTAAACAATGACCCACATGAGTGTTGATGTTCTTTGACAGATTACATATTTAGAATTAGGCTTACATGGCTTTTCTGCAGCTTCTCACAGCTGGGATCAGCCTCCTCCTGCCCTCCTCTGATGTGTTGAAACTCTTCATGTCCAATTCGTCGAGTTCATTCTTTGATACCTGCAGCATGTATGCCAGCGCAGAGCAGTGTAGCGGAGTCAACTCTATGTCTGTATGATCTGACAGTTTGAGATATTCCTGAATCTCATCTTTGACTTTGTGGTCTCTCATCTCGACCATGGCCTGGAAAAGGTTGATGCAACTGTCTGGGGACAGAGTCTTCCTTCGGATGGATCTGAGGTAAGTCAAAATCTTCTTGTCTGCATCTTCGTTTGGCTCTAATGGGGTCAGGAGACCCTTAAGGATTCTCCGGTTTGGTTCAACCATCAGGCCAAGGAGGAATCGCAGGAAAAAGTCCAAGTGGCCATTCTTCTTCTCCAACACTTTGTCAACAGTCATCTTTAAAAGGTCGAGCAAAGTGTGTTCGTTGTTTTTTAGGTTGAGGAAGGTGCCAAGCTCTTTGGCGTTCTTGTTTATGACACATTCATAGACATAGAGCGCTGCAAAGAACTCCTGTATGGTCAGGTGCACAAAGAAGAAGACCTTTTTCTGGGAGAACACCTCCTCTTCCCTAAGAACTGTGTTGCAAAATCCAGAGTAAATTGATGCTTCTTCGATGTCAATGCCACAGTCTTCCAGGTCTTCCTCATAGAAGATGAGCTGATTTTCCTGAAGCTGAACAAAAGCAAGCTTGCCAAGTTTCAGAAGAAATTCTTTTTGTGTCTTCAGAAGTATCTCTTCGTTTTTCTCTGCCTTCCTGTCATATTTTCTGCTTCTGCGTTTTGTCTGGGCAAACAGGAAATGTGCCATCAGCTCTGTCAAAGTTTGAGGAATTTCAGTTTCTTCTGCTCCCCCAAAAACTTCCTGAAATGAGAGTGCAGAGATCCAGCAGAAGATTGGGATCTGGCACATGATGTCAAGACATAGTGAAGACTGAATATGTGATATGATTTGCTCAGCAATATTCAAGTCATGACTATGTCTTTTCTTGAAGTATTCCACCTTTTGTGGGTCACTAAACCCTCTTATCTCAGTTACCATGTTAACAAGCTCTGCAGGGATCTGATTGGCTGCTGCTGGACGGGAAGTTATCCAGAGGTTTGCATTAGGAATAAGGTTACCCTGGATGAGGTTTACGAGGAGATTACTCACAGATGTTACATCCCTGATAGATGTTACTTTCTTTAAGCGTTTAAAGTCTAACTGAAGTCTGCTTTCATCCAGGCCATCTAGGATCACTACTATCTTGGCTTTGACATAATCGTCTGAATCCTTCAGATGGTGAAGCGCAGGATGGAATTCAGTTAGGAGCTTGTGTAGGCTTTTCTCACCTAAACTCAAATTCAGCTCTCGGAAAGGAAGACTGAAAACAAAATCAACATCTTGGTTAGCTTCCTCTTCAGCCCAGTCAAGAATAAACTTCTGCACAGAGAATGACTTTCCGATGCCTGCGACCCCCTTCGTCAGTACTGTTCTGGGGGGTTTCTCTTGGTTGGGCAAATGTTTGAAGATGTCACTGAGGTTGACTGAGCAGTCATATGGTGATTGCGTTTTCAAATGACCTTTAAGGTGTTTGTATTCATGTTCACTGGATAGCTCTTCACTCACTCCAGTGGTAGTATAAAGTGTTGTGTAGATACTTTTCAGGGAGCTATGTTGGTCACCATTGCCTTCATATATCAAAGTAAATTTCTCTTGCATTGCTTTTTTTAGACTGTTCTTTGCTCTCAGGCTGTCATCTGTTGGGGGGAAAAAAAGTGCATAACTACAAATTCCAATAAATCCATTTAGGCAATTCTCAAAACATTTTAACTCCATCGAGAGAAAAATGCAAAAATCAAGAAAAAATTCATGACTTCAATTGTTTCTTAAAGGTTTGTCACCTCTTGTAATCCAAGTTGGGTGACAATACAATAGACAATACAATACAGCACAAACTGCATTCTGAATTTATATGTGATGCCAAACACCTTTGATGGGTCATTTGCTAGAATAGTACTGCTAGAAGTATTTCAAGAACTTACCAAAAAGATTTTTGGGTTTCTTTCCACACTTTGGGCATGCATAGTCCAATGGGGAATCAGAGCCCGACTCTACACACCGTTTGCATGACGAGTGTCCACAGAACAGCTCGACTGGATCCCTCACAACCTCTCTACATGCTGAACAAATGGTGGGTTGGCTGAAGGATGAACAAAACATCACATTTTTGATGGGTTTATCGCATGCCTGCTCACTGTGGCGTCATAATTCCTTTTCATATCAGACTGAATTGAACAGACTCTTCAAAAGACCGTTGAACAGCAGGCTCTGCCCAAGATTTACCTATAAGTCACATCTATAGCAAGCATGCCAGTGGCAAGATCATGCCGTAGGGGCACTCCTTAGCAGCAGGGAGAAGAAAAATGCTCTGAAATTGGGAGGATGAATCCACCAAATAAAGAAAAATCCTTGAAGAAAACCTGCTCCATGGTGCAAAGACCTGAGAGTAGGACCTTAACGTCGGCCTCTGTTGAAGCAAACCCACCCCACCACCAACACAAAATTTTGTCAGTATGACAGCCCACTTTGGACAAAAGCTTGGGGAGCTCTGTTTCAGCACAGATATGTTTATGAATTTCACTCAAATTATACAAGGTGACATTGTCACCTGGACAAAAACGTGGTGGATCGACGCTCCAGTGTGTTCCAGCAGCACTACACTGATGTGATCTGCATTTGTTTGATGACTACAGGCTAAATCTATTCAGGAATCTTTAATGAACCGACCTCAAACATTACAGAACATTGTATGTACCTTTGGGTTTTTTCAGTTTCAAAGTTAATTGGATCCAACTTGGATGAATCGCTCTTCATAGACACGACAGTGGTTGGAGCAGGTTCACTTCCTTTCCACTGTAAACTACTTAAAAAAAATTAAAATTAAAATATTCACACATATATTCATCTACAGATATATTGAGTTCATGATAGAGCTGTTAAATACAGTGCACAAAATGTTTAATTACCGCTGAGACTTCCTATCAAAGCTGACTGGCTGATACATGGATTCTTCACTCAATGAGACACAGCTGGGACTCGCAGACTCAGCTTCTTTTTTCTGCAAACTGTTTGGAGAAGAGACTGACCCATTACTACAGTCACGAAAAAGAAAGTACATCTTACAAAAAAAGGTTTTACATTACAGGACATCATTTGGACTTCACCAGGTGTTAAAATTAACTAAATACAACCTCAGACGAAGAACACATGACATATTACACTGCAGCATAATTTATTGAACAAAATCTAGGCCAAAATGCAAAAGCAGTGCGTGGAAAACTAAGTACCCCCAACACACACACACAATAATTCAAAAGCTTTTAAACCACGTTTAGCAGTTATAACTTGAAGTAACTCTTCTTTAGAGCATTGTTTCAGTTCATTAAGGTTTTTTTTCACAATCTTTATTGCACATCTGTCTTGGGGTCCCACAACAGCAACATTTATATTCAACTGAAGTGTGGACTTTGACTGGACCATTGCAAGATCTCAAAAACACCACAAACACCAAACTATGTGATCTGTAATACTACAAAATAGTATGTGGTTTAAAAAAATAAATAAATAAATTTGAAACATTACCTGTCAGCCAGCTCACTTGAGGAGCAAACTGGCTCTTTGGAGGATAAAACAGAGGAGCTGGAGGGGAAAGCGTCTGCTTTCTTCTTCTTCTTCTTTTTCCTCTCATCCATTTCTACAGCAGAAGGTGAAACAAAATTATTGGATAAAAAAACATTTCTGGACCACGAAGAATTCCACCTACAAAGCTTCAGCAAGGAGTGTCCTCAGTTTCTAAACGCTTATGTGGTGTTAAAAGGAAAGGAAACGTACAGCGGTAAACATGACAGAGTCCCAGCTCTCTGTCTGTCTGTAGGATACACAGACATGTGTAATAAAACATGTCAACAACACGTTTTATTGACTGTGTAGGATTGGGTGTACTTTACACCGTTGCTATAGTTATTGGATTTAGGGGGGGGAGGGGAGTGTTTCATAGAGTTACTTACACTTCTTGATGCAATAGATGTGAACGCCTGTGCAGTGGCAAATTTAGCGATATTACAAAGATATAGAAAAAAAAAAATTAACAAAATTTATTTGACGTCATTGAATGTTTTTCCTCACAACATTTAAACCTGTCATATACTTTTAGTCGATGGGTGGATGGATGGATGTATCCAGTTAAATAAAATTATATAACAGAGTGCAGCTGATGGTTGCCTTCTTGCAAGTATGATATCATTCTAACTTTAAAGGAATAGTTCGTCGCTCTTGACATGTAGCTGTATGACATCCCATATTAGCAAGATCATTTATGAACATTGACTTACCCCCTGCTGCGTCCAGCGAGCCTCGTTTTGGCGTTGACGGAGGTAGTCCGGCTAGTTGGCTGGGGCTTATAAAATAAAGCGTCTTGCTTTTCAAAACAATATGCGTTCAAAAGAGTAATACATTTGCATCACAAAATCGTTCATCCAGAAAAACTCAGACCTCACAATCGCTTGGTGCTATTTTTGCCTCCCTTCATATCAATGCGTTCAGCCACCTAGCGATAGCCGCACCTGTTATGGTGTTTACTGCTCGGAAGCAGGGGACTGCTCAGTCTGCACTTCGGTCTGCACAGTTTACACAGCCCGTAGTGATACGAAGGAAGAGAGAAATAGCGCCAAGCGATTGTGAGGTCTGACTATTGTGACGCAAATGTATTACTCTTTTGAACGCATATTGTTTTGAGAAGCAAGACGCTTTATTTTATAAGCCCCAGCCAACTAGCCGGACTACCTTCGTCAACGCCAAAACGAGGCTGGAACTCGGCTCACAGGACGCAGCAGGGGGAAAGACAATGTTCATAAATGATATTGCTAATATGGGATGTCATACAGCTTCATGTCAAAAGAGGCGAATTATCCTTTTAAGATATTTCTCACCCTAAAGATGTATTGTTTTTGTTCATCTTAGGAAGTAATGACCAGCACAATTTATTGCACAAACAGGTCGCAAACTGACGTATAGGGGAAGTTGCAAAAGAAAAACTTGTTTTTCTGCAGAGCAGTTTAAAAAAATAAAATAAAAAAATAATTCAACAGGTTTTCACAGTGGGGATGTGAGCTGAAGGGTCGTGTGCAGCTCATTTTTATATCACGACACATGAAAGCTATGTTCATGTTAAAGCAACCACAGAAAGTTTCTTCTTCATAACTAAAACTAGAAAGCCTGTACATGATAGGAAAAAGTATTAAATATTTGTTCTCTGATTTCTTTAGAGGATAAATAAAAGTCCAAAATCCAAAGTTTATTCCCAGACCAAGGTCAGAACGGAAAAGGCAGTCAGCAAAAATGCATGAAACAGCTGAGAGGCAAAGTTCATGAACAGACTAAATCCGAAAAAAAACCAAAAAAAAACAGCAAGAGCAAGAAAACATTAGGGAAACAAAAGAAGAGAAGAGCAAGGAGAAGTACATGAATCTGGCAAAGAACCAAGGGAAGTATAAAGAGAAGGGGGAGGGGGGTAATACAACAGAACACGTGTGAAGGCAGACAAAGGCAGGAAATAATGTTAACAGGGTAATTAAAGGAAATACCTATATTGGTCTTTTAAATGTTTTAAACTTTTAAAGGCTTTTTTTGGTCAAGCGGTGTATTATTTGCATTACTTCGGGGGGGGTTTTTTAAACAATTTCTCAGGCTCAGAAAGGCTACTTGGAAATGTTGCTTACCTCTAATTTTACTTATGTGGATGAACTGGCACGTCCAAGAAAGTTTAACTCATTTTATCTTTTTGTTTTTCAGATATAAGCTTTAAAAAAAACCCAAAAAAACATATTTTTCAAATATCTTTAAACTCACATAAAAATATAAATGTGCCTTCACATTTTCAAAAAGATTAAAAAAATAATACATCTCCGAAGAGACGAACAATGTCCCTTTATGTGTCTGCTCTTAGCATATATTTTCATGCAGTCATATTTCAATGGGTCTAATCTCATATCCTGATATTTAAATAGGTTCCTCACTTTGCATTAAACAAATGGATGCAAAAGAAAGAAGCTTTTAAACTTCACATTCTTTAGACATGCAGAATTGTATTGATGTGCTCTCCCTTTGTTGATCCTGTTTATATGAGGTCATGTATCAATAGTCAGAGGGCAACAGGATAATTGTAGTCTGTATATGATGACTAATAAGTGATGCACTTATATAAAATAAAAAATAATAATAATAAAGTTCTTTGAGATGCACGGGTTTTAAAGTCTAGCCAGAGAGTAGTAATGATGGACAACAGTTTAATCCTAACCCTAAACCTAACACATTTTAACACGAGGAGCTTAAAGACAAAGGGGGAAACCCCAGGGGGAAACCCCACGAGTCAACAAAAGCATGCAAACAGGAAAAAATTAAGAAACGTTTGCAAAGGGTATTTGTTCCATGAAAAACTAATGGATAAAGATAAATCAAGAAAAACAAACTTACTGTGTTTAAAACTAACTGTTCCAGTCGCTCCTGTATGAATGCAGATAAAGTGTTGGTAACTCCACGCCAGCCTTTCTGCTGACTGTCGTCCTCACATGAACCTGCGTTCAAATATAGAATTACAGGGCTATACAAGTTTAATACTCTCCCGAGTATTGTTACGCTCAGTGGTTTTGTGTTTTCGTTTTCCTATGTGCTGGTTTTCCCTTTACGTTTAGATGTTTCCTGATTCATTATGGTGCGATCCTGTTCTTTGGTTCCCGTAACTAACTGCCTTACCTGTCGTTATCACTCACTCACTGCATATTCTCCTGCTTTTCCTTTGTCAGATCTTTGTTCGTGTCATCGTTTCCCTGTGATAACTCCAGCCAGTCTTCTTTGGTTTCTCTTAGGTCCGTTCAGTAACTTTCTGTATTTATAACAGTAGTTACACTCGTGCTGCCTCGGCAGCGTCCTCAGTTGAACCCACCTGTTGTTTTGTGTGTACCTGCACTTCTTTGTTTTTCCAGTATGTACTAAACACACATCATTTTAAATACCTTTAACAGTGCAGAAAGGTCAAAGTCATCAGTGTCAACACTGAACAGACGGTCAAAGTCAACTGTAATGATCTTTTTTTTCTGATCACAGAAATACTGTATTTTTGTGATATCTTATGTAATTTCATATCTGTGTTTTGTGCATCTTTTATGGAAGTTTTTCTGTGCCATCAGAGTTTGAATACGAATTTCTAATATTGATTTTTTTTACAGCATCAAAATCAAACTTTGAATTTGAAAAACCAACAGTGTAAAAAAAAAATCTATTTCTAAAAACAAAAATCAGTGTAAAAAAGTTCAACATCTAAAAACAAATTCAGTGTAAAAAAATTCAACTTCGAAAAAATTCAGTGGAAAAAGACTCAACATCCGAGTAAACGGGAGAAGCAATGGATCCCTGTCTCAATTCATCCAACGGCAGCCAATCAAGTTATGCTCCATTGGACAGATCAGCTCAATAGATATTAGTAATATCTATTACTCAATTTTACTAACATAAATGGCAAATAAAGTAAACTCACTCACCTAAGCACCATCACCCGCGTTGGTGGACATGGCTACGGAAGAGTATTAGGGCCAGGCATAAGAAAAAAATATATATATTTTGCCTGTCGAGATTAAAGTCGACATGTCGAGAATAAAGTCGAAATGTCGAGAATAAAGTCGTTTCAACATTTCGACTTTAATCTCGACATGTTGACTTTATTCTGAACATGTCGACTTTATTCTGAACATGTCGACTTTATTCTCGACATTTCGACTTTATTCTGAACATGTCGACTTTATTCTCGTCATTTCGACTTTATTCTGAACATGTCGACTTTATTCTCGTCATTTCGACTTTATTCTGAACATGTCGACTTTATTCTCGTCATTTCGACTTTATTCTGAACATGTCGACTTTATTCTCGTCATTTCGACTTTATTCTGAACATTTCGACTTTAATCTCGACATGTTGACTTTATTCTCGACAGGCAAAATATAAATATTTTTTCTTATGCCTGGCCCTAATACTCTTCCGTACATGGCTGATCTGTCCAATGGAGCGTAACTTGATTGGCTGCCGTTGGATGAATTGAGACAGGGATCCATTGCTTCTCCCGTTTACCCGGATGTTGAGTCTGGTTCTTTTTCCACTGAATTTTTAGATGTTGAATTTTTTTACACTGATTTTTTTTTTTTAGAAATTGATTTTTTTTTTACACTGTTGGTTTTTCAAATTCAAAGTCTGATTTTGATACCGTAAAAATTCAATATTAGAAATTTGTATTCAAACTCTGTTGGCACAGAAAAACTTCCATAATCTTTTCTCTTTCTTAATCTTAAAACCAATTAATGCAGCAGATAAAATCTGTAATAAAAAATGTGCTTGCTTTGACCCTGTAAATAACAAGACAGGTAATTCAAGAACATTTACATGACCATCATCACCGGCTTACATAGTGTCATATGTGATAACTGTAAGTAGATAATGCATGAAAATTAGTAGAGTAATGAGAATAAGAATTCCAGAAAATTCAGGATAAAACCAAACACAGAGGGAGACGTAAAGTCATTCTGAATGTTAATGTGGTGGTAGTATGTACAATTTAGCCACTGAGCTGGTTTACAGCATCATGATGCAGTAACACAAGTCACAACACAAAACTTTGAATGTCCTTTAATGTCTGATTATTAACTATTTAAAAATACAGAAATACATACAAGTGAACAATATAAGGTGGTAAAGCAGAAAAATATTCCACTGAAGGCCAGATAAGTGGCTCTCTCTTTGGATGATCAACACATGAAATGTAAATGACAAAGATTCACCTCATGCTTCTTCTTTTGATTTTTGTCCTGAAGTCACACCTTATTCTTTACATGGCGAGTAAAATCAAAACAAAACAATTCCATTGAAGTATTGTAACAAAAATAAATAGACAAGCAGTACTTGGGAATCGAGAGGAGCTTTACATCCATAAAGCTTCCCTTGGCAAAGCAAATTTGTTTGGCATAACACGGTATCCGGGTTACAATTCTGTTGCCATGATAATGGACGGGACAAGGGGAAAAAAAACAATTACAAAACCATCCAATCCTCCAAAAGCACTTTCTTGTTTGTGAAAATATAAAAATTAGGGCTGGGCGAGTTAACTCGTTAATTATTTAATGCCAATAAATATTTTATCGCGCATTAACTCGTGTTTTATTTTATTTTATTTCTTTATTCAAAAAAAAATTTAAGTATTTTTTTTCCTTAAATGGATAGGACAGTTCAGAGAGGCAGGAAGCAGGGGGCAGAGAGAGGGGGAACAGGACAGGCCCGTCCGATGCGGGACTCAAACCGGGGCCAGCTGCAGCGAGGACTATAGCCTCTTGTACATGGGGCACCTGCTCAACCCACTACGCCACGGACCACCAATGTTTTATCATTTATTTTATTATTGTAAAACTCTGTTGCTCACAGGCTTTTATTTTGTAAAAGTCTGTTGCTGTCTGCTGCGGAACCAGAAAAGAAAGTAATCAGCGGATCCACCAAACATGGAGAAGGGTACGGAACTTTTACTCGGCCATTTTCATTTTAAAGTTCTTCCAGACGGCGGAGTCGAGAGAACCAAAGTCAAAGTAGTTCCAGTCTAAAATATCACTTAAAGGCAAAACACACAACTGATAGCAGCAAGTCATTCAACGAAACAGACAGTGGAGCGAGGCTTCTACATAAAAACTACATAAAAATGCTGATGTTAAAAGTGTGTTTGCACAACAAATGTTATGGCACTTTCATTCATATGGCAGCACATTTAAAATAAAACGAAATGCTAAAAGCTATAAACTACTTTTGAATTAATTTTTGGATTTTGCGAACAAATGCGATTAATCATGATTAATCAGGGAAATGATATGATTAATGAGGTTTATAATCGTTGCCCAGCCCTAATAAAAATACAAAAATGAAGGCAGATGTGAAACATGTGATGACATGAATAGAGTGACTTATTGAGAAAAATTTGAATAGAGAAAGAGAACATTGTTTCATTTTCACAATAACAAAGTACACATACTCATAACGATCAGGCTGAGTGATGGAAACTATTTATCTGAAGAGACTCAGTGTTTGAAAACCTCTTTGAAATGTGTTATTTCACTGCTTTCCCTACTTTTAGTTCAACCTGAGATAAGAACTTATTCAGGCCCTTATTTCAATCAGTTGAATAGAAATTGAAGTAAATGATCTTACTGTGTGAGCTGCAAACACGATTCGGTAAAGTGAGACGAAGGGAAAGTTTTAATTCTACATAATTATTCAAATAAGCTGAGACAATCAATTATATGAGAACACTTGCAGAGTATATTAAAGACATTGATTAAGGAAACTATTAATACAAATTGACCTGTATAAGAGTAAATACATGCTACTATGAATACAAGGCATGATAATAAAAGGCTATAACAAGCAATACACAAACCTACAGAACTCAGGACATATGTATGCACAGGTATCATTCATCTTACTGCCTTGCAAAGGCAAAGATTATTTTTCATTAATGGCAATATTGGAAGCCCCTAGAATGTTAAAAAAAATCTGTCTATTGATCGCTCCACTTTGGATTAAAATATCTCAACTGTTAGGAATCTGAATTTGTAACCCCCAGACTCTTCCTCTTTTTTGTGCTTAGCTAAATACTTTGCTAAAACTATACGTTTGGTATCTTGTTATCTTCTTGGAGCTTGTTATTCCAATTGCATTTATGGTATGAACCACTTAGTCTACATTTTGGTAACTGGTGATTGCAATACTTTTTCTTAACAAATAATATTTACATTTGCCTAGCCTCTACTTATTAGCACATAGCATTATATTAACATTGAAATGTTATCAAACTAAAGTCAACCATGTAGCTATAATAGTAGCAATATTGTAACAATACTAAACAACATGGCAGCATTATTGTGAACATGTTAGCATGCTGTTACCATCTTAATCGAAAACATTTGTGTTTAATGTGCATGTTGACATCCAGAGTATTTGACAAAAAAAAGAAGGAAATTCTGAATTCATTCAGAATATATTTGTCAAAACTTTGTCACTGTAAGTCAATATACAAGGAGCCATGTGATCACGTTAGCGCATTTTCACCAAAAGTCTCCATGGAATGTTTTGATGCTTTATAATTTGAAACATCAACACTTTCACACACTGAGGAAACTGCGTTTAACAATTCTGATGCTTTGCCATGAAACAAGAAGTACTTATATCAGACAGAAGCAAAATCCAAACTGCAGCAAACCTCTCATGTTAGATCAGAGTCCAGCCCTGAACTCAACTCTATATCAATATTATGTGAGAGTGGCAAAATGGCTCACCAGCTCCACATACATTATTTCAATAACTGAGCCATGCCCACTACTTTCCCAGGTATCTGGTGAAATTTGGTACACACCTGTAACTGGTTTAGACCTACAAAAAAAAAAGTAAATACAGGGAATCAGCTATTTTTAACTAGTGGGTGATTGTAGGCACAATTTGGTCTGTTTTGAGGGATTACATTTTAACAGACTCCAACAGATTTAAAGATCTTAAAAACCTGATATGTGCCTAGTTTAAGCACAAGCTCTGTAATCTAATATTTTTTCTTAATCCCAAAAGGAAATTGCATTGTAATTTCTTTCATTATGAACAGTTATTGTTGCCATCAGGAAGGACCTCCTGTATCTTTCTGTATTGCGGCACAGCTACAGAAGCCTTAATCCAATCACACTCTGTTGTTTCAACATGATGTTAATAAGTGGTTGTTCTTTATGTCCACCAATTTGTGCAGCATTCTTCTTTTTGTCAGTGCCAGAGTAGTCTCCAGCACAGAGCCAGCCTTCTTTATCAGTTTGTTCACTTTCTTTGAATCACTGGCTCTGTTTCATGATGTTTCATGTTTCTTTCGTTGCCATCGCCCCTTCACTGGCAACAGGAGGTGTCATGTTTATCATTTTATGTGCCATTACAAGCCTGTTGACCCAAATGCTTAGCATATAAAACCCAGTGGCTTCCTGTAAAATACGGGTCGCTCACTATGAAATAGAAATTTGCTGTGTGGTGCCACACGATTTACTGATGAAAACGCCTTGATGTGACGACCATTGTGGCCCTTTAATCAATTAAAAAAAAGAAAAGACAAAATCTCACCTCTGTACATCTTTACATTTACATAATATCTAAAAAAAAAAACGGTGACACCAGAACAAAGCTTAAGAATTACTGAACAATCAGTGACTCCATTTTCGTGCACAAGACTAGATAAGACTAGATTTCTTAAAAAGGACACGCGAGAACAATTACTATACTTAGTCTCGTCTTGTGTGAAACATGAGTATACACCTTCATCTGCTCGAGTGAACTCAGTGAAACTGGTTACGTTAGCTGACAAAGGGAAGCAGATGAATGAGGGTGAAGTTCAACAGCAAGATAAAGAGCCTCACTGAAGTTTGCAGTGAATGTGTGAAGCTTGGTGAGACTGTTGGAAAGAACTTTGTAGAAGGACAGAGCGCCAGCCTCCCAATCCAAATACACTCCCAGACGACTCGAGCGTGAGCACACGGATGCTATACTGACACGCTCATCGCTATGAGAAATATAACAGCCGCTCACAGAGCAAGTCATACACCATGACTTGTCACTCTTTACTAGCTCACAGTCATTCCTATTTCCTTTCCTGCCAATGCTTTTGTATGTCAGACCGATGGAAAAGGGCTCCACCATCTCCACCTCAAAGTAGCAGCGCTCTTTAAGGCCCTGTTCACACAGCACTTGCAGGCAGGCTTCAAACCTGTCTGTGTGAGGAGCATATGGCTGCACATCCTCCACCCAGGCCACCTTTCTGTTCCCCTCTGACAGAAGCAGATTCTTGTGTGCTGTGTTGGGGTCCAAAGTGAGCTCACAGGCATCTGGAGGTAAGAAAACACTATTTCAGATGAAATGTCTCACTCTGAACATCTGATATCTTTTTTTATGTTCAACTGTGAATAACATAACTATGACAGCATATACATACATAGAGAAGAAAAGAAAGAGGGAATTAATGAGGATTAAACTAGAATATGTCAAACAATTGGAATAGCTTTATTAAGCTGAGCAACGTAAAGTGCGCTAAAATACTTTTGTTTTCTAAGTTAATAGAATTACTTTTCAGAATTTCCAGATTTCCACTGATACTTACATTTTTTCAATGCTGGTTTCATCCTTTGGCTGCCACAAAAGTCAAAACTGTAAAGAAAGATGAGTGTTAGAGTGTTTCTGTAACATATTCATTGCAATTGAAGTTGGACACGAAGAAGGCTTTCCCATAAGAGGTGAAAGGTCTTTAAGAAAACTCCCACAAAGTAGAATGCAAAGAGTTAGGATTGTAACTACTTTAGTTTGTTGAGCTTGTACTGTGGATTGTCCCTCAGCTCAGACAGCAGCTTAATTCCTGAGTCCCCTGGATGGTTGTAGCTCAGGTCCAGCTCAAACAGATGGGAGGGATTGGACTGTAGCGCTGAGACCAAATGAGCACAGCCGTTCTCTGTGACCATACAACCGGACAACCTGAGGAAAGAAAGTTTGATTTCTCTGTATGCAGCTTCAGATAGAATCACTGTACAGCTTCATCACCAGTGATGTGCTGAAAAACTGTTGATGAATGATTAACAAAACTTAAGCCACTGTTTTGGAGTTCTGCTACTGGAAGACATTTTGTCACACATTAGAGGTTTGTGAGTTTGTTTGTTCTGAAGCAGTAACATCATCAGAATGGTTGATTGTGTAAACATCTTTTGGGTACCTCAGTGTTTCAACTTTGCAGCACTGTCTCGACAGCCCACCACAGAGGAGCTCCACTCCTGGGTCTCTTACGTCATTGTTGCTCAGGTCCAGATGCCGTAAAGGTGAAAACGGAAATTTGAGACCAAATGCCAGGTGTTCAACCCACTCTCCGGTCACTTTGCAGTCTTGTAGCCTAAATGTGGATCACAGGGTTACAATTTGATGTGCTTTAAAGATACAAATATACGGGAGCAGGCTGGTTTTATTGTCGCTGCATAAGATCATCAGGCCTCCACAATCATTGTGGTGTGGTGGTGAGCACTGTAGCCTTACAAGAACACCTCATCCTGACTGAACGCGAGTAAGCGAGAGATTGATAAAAAGTGATTAGAATGCGTACTTGATCCTGACATGCCGCGAGCGATGTCGCTCCGTCCAGCGATGACGCAGACCCCTTAAAGAATCGCCTGCGCTGTCTCTATCTGGACGACATTTCGCGGCGGCGTCCGGCCCCTAAACACTTCTTATTGGTTGAAATGAACATGCTGCTTCCTGTTGACAAGCTAGTTAGCAACAGGTCAGCATCACTCAGGGAATAATGGACGAGGAGAAGCTGATCTTTACCGTGGAACAGCACCCAATGGTTTATGACCCCAAACACCCGTACCACAAAGATCTGAACCGAAGGGAGCCAGAGAACTCTGTGTTTCAAGTGAGTACTTTCTGAACCAATAGAATCACTCCCGACAAAATCGTCACGCTGCATATCAGGACACCCTCGCGAAATTTCGTCGTCGTATCGCGTCAGTTTCGCTCGCAGAATTTCAGTCAGGATGAGGTGGAAAACAGTTCAGAGTTCAAATCTGGCCTGGGTACTTTGGCTTCAGATTTCAAATTTCCATTGCCATAGAGAACTTGTCCCCTTGCACATGAAAGAAAAATTCAATTAGGATTTCATGCACATTGTTCTTGAGTGAAAAAGAAATGGTGGGACCAGATAAGTTGACAAATGAGATTGAAATCAAACTTACATGGCTTTTCTGCAGCTTCTCACAGCTGGGATCAGCCTCCTCCTGCCCTCCTCTGATGTGTTGAAACTCTTCATGTCCAATTCGTCGAGTTCATTCTTCGATACCTGCAGCATGTATGCCAGCGCAGAGCAGTGTAGCGGAGTCAACTCTATGTCTGTATGATCTGACAGTTTGAGATATTCCTGAATCTCATCTTTGACTTTGTGGTCTCTCATCTCGACCATGGCCTGGAAAAGGTTGATGCAACTGTCTGGGGACAGAGTCTTCCTTCGGATGGATCTGAGGTAAGTCAAAATCTTCTTGTCTACATCTTCGTTTGGCTCTAATGGGGTTAGGAGACCCTTAAGGATTCTCCGGTTTGGTTCAACCATCAGGCCAAGGAGGAATCGCAGGAAAAAGTCCAAGTGGCCATTCTTCTTCTCCAACACTTTGTCAACAGTCATCTTTAAAAGGTCGAGCAAAGTGTGTTCGTTGTTCTTTAGGTTGAGGAAGGTGCCAAGCTCTTTGGCATTCTTGTTTATGACACATTCATAGACATAGAGCGCTGCAAAGAACTCCTGTATGGTCAGATGCACAAAGAAGAAGACCTTTTTCTGGGAGAACACCTCCTCTTCCCTAAGAACTGTGTTGCAAAATCCAGAGTAAATTGATGCTTCTTCGATGTCAATGCCACAGTCTTCCAGGTCTTCCTCGTAGAAGATGAGCTGATTTTCCTGAAGCTGAACAAAAGCAAGCTTGCCAAGTTTCAGAAGAAATTCTTTGTGTGTCTTCAGAAGTATCTCTTCGTTTTTCTCTGCCTTCCTGTCATATTTTCTGCTTCTGCGTTTTGTCTGGGCAAACAGGAAATGTGCCATCAGCTCTGTCAGAGTTTGAGGAATTTCAGTTTCTTCTTCTCCCCCAAAAACTTCCTGAAATGAGAGTGCAGAGATCCAGCAGAAGATTGGGATCTGGCACATGATGTCAAGACATGGTGAAGACTGAATATGTGATATGATTTGCTCAGCAATATTCAAGTCATGACTATGTCTTTTCTTGAAGTATTCCACCTTTTGTGGGTCACTAAACCCTCTTATCTCCGTCACCATGTTAACATGCTCTGCAGAGATCTGATTGGCTGCTGCTGGACGGGAAGTTATCCAGAGGTTTGCATTAGGAAGAAGGTTACCCTGGATGAGGTTTACGAGGAGATTATTCACAGATGTTACATCCCTGATAGATGTTACTTTCTTTAAGTGTTTAAAGTCTAACTGAAGTCTGCTTTCATCCAGGCCATCTAGGATCACTACTATCTTGGCTTTGACATAATCGTCTGAATCCTTCAGATGGCAAAGCGCAGGATGGAATTCAGTTAGGAGCTTGTGTAGGCTTTTCTCACCTAAACTCAAATTCAGCTCTCGGAAAGCAATACTGAAAACAAAATCAACATCTTGGTTAGCTTCCTCTTCAGCCCAGTCAAGAATAAACTTCTGCACAGAGAATGACTTTCCGATGCCTGCGACGCCCTTCGTCAGTACTGTTCTGGGGGGTTTCTCTTGGTTGGGCAAATGTTTGAAGATGTCACTGAGGTTGACTGAGCAGTCATATGATGATTGCGTTTTCAAATGACCTTTAAGGTGTTTGTATTCATGTTCACTGGATAGCTCTTCACTCACTCCAGTGGTAGTATAAAGTGTTGTGTAGATACTTTTCAGGGAGCTATGTTGGTCACCATTGCCTTCATATATAAAAGTATTTTTCTTCTGCATTTCTTGCTTAAGATTCTTTTTTGCTTTCAAAATACGGTCATCACCTGTAAAAAAAAACAAAAACAAATGCATGTCTATAAATGTCAGTGAATCCAGTTAGGTGATTACCAAAATATTTTAGCTCAATTGAAAGAAAAAAAAAATCTAAATTCAGTGAAAATGTTTATGTATTCTTTTTTAACAGCCTTAGTATATGTTTTTAATTGTTATAACGCCGCACAAAGTCACTTTATGCCAAAACATTACAAATTCTAATGTGATGCCAAACACCTTTGATGAGGTCATTTGCTAGAATAGTAGTGCTAGAAAGTATTTCAAGAACTTACCAAAAACTGCTTTGAGTTTCTTTCCACACTTTGGGCATGCATAGTCCAATGGTGAATCAGAGCCCGACTCTACACACTGTTTGCATGACGAGTGTCCACACAACAGCTCGACTGGATCCCGCACAACCTCTCTACACGCTGCACAAATGGTGGGTTGGCTGAAGGATGATGGAAAAAAAGAAGAAATCTTCCATGCTTTTCCAGTTTTTAATTGAAGCAGTTGTGTTTTCACCGCACAGTTTTAGACTCATTGCTGTGTTTATTCTTCCTATTAAATTAAGGGTCTCATGACTACAATAAGAGATTCATTTTTTTTGTTTGTTAGCTTTTTTTGTTTATCTGAAAGCTGCTCTGAATAATTCTGCAGAAACTGTAAAACTTATGGCGCTTTTCCACTAGCTCACTTCGGCTCGGTGCGCTATTACGTGTTTCCACTAGCACGCCGTACCTGCAACCGGGACGATTTTCCGTATCACCTAAGCCCTGGTTCCAAGCGGGCCGAAGCGTTACTAAAACGTGACGTCAGCTGACTGCCTTCCACTGATTGGGCGATGAGTGTCGTCACTGGAAGCGTCATAACGCGGATAAAAAAAGCTAGCGTTAGCAACCGTTAGCTTACCTTCAAACGTCGTCTTTTTGAAGCTCGTAACAAAACTCTCCGGTACTTTTCAATACTGTTTTGTCTGGCGGCCAGGAGTCTTCTCTGGCTCTCTTCTCTTGCCTTCTGTGCGACAAAAAGCCACAGGGTGAGCAGCAACACGCGCAGCCGTGTTATGACGACCCCGCCCACGTCGAGGAGGCACGAAGTATACTCGTTTGTAATGGAAACACAACCAAACCGAGCCGTGGCGAGCCGTGCCGAGCTAGTGGAAAAGCGCCATTATATTCTTACGGGCAGGTTGAATACAGTGAGCAGGAGTGTCGTGCTATTTGTTAATGTAGCAGACATTGACATGTTCGTCCCCCCCCCCCCCCCTTCCTGTTGTAGACGTATGCACGCAGAAAAAACAAAACTTGATTGCCATATTTTTCCGGAACTTTAAGTCTCACTTTTATTTCCATTAAAATAATAGCATATTAAAAAAAAGGAGTGGCTCGACGCTCCAGTGTGTTCCAGCAGCACTATACCAAAACTGATGACACTACTGATGTGCATTTGTTTGATGATTCCAGGCTAAAGAATCTTTAATGAATTGACCTCACACATTAAAAAACATCGTATGTACCTTTGGGTCGTTACAATTCCAAAGTTAATTGGATCCAACTTGGTTGAATCGCCCTCCATAGACACGACAGTGGAAGGAGCAGGGTCACTTCCTTTCCACTGTAAACTGTAAAAACAAAAAAAAGAGTTATTTTCACACATATAATCCTTGCATATATTCATCTACAGATATGTTGAGTTCATATAGAGCTTTTAAATAACAGTACACAATTTTAAGAATTACCGCTGAGACTTCTTCTCAAAGTTGACTGGGTCATACATGGATTCTTCACTCAACGAGACACAGCTGGGACTCACAGACTCAGCTACTGTTTTCTGCAAACTGTTTGGAGAAAAGTAACCCATTACAGTCATGCAACAGAAAGTACATCTTACAAGAAAGGTTTTACATTAAAGGACATCATTTGGTCTCCAAACATTACTAAAAGATACAGTTTGTGCGATCGCAGAACTGTACTGTGTGGTTAAAATAAAAAAATTAAAAAGATCTAAGTGGTATTTGTTTTCCAAGAATGAACATCTACATCAGACATTTGGTTCTCGCTGGGAACCAAAATTTTAAATTCATAATCAACTTGTTGTTTGTTGAAATGACTGGAATTTTGTTTACAGATGCTCAGGACAGCAAATTCTGATGGCTTGGGCATACCTCTAAGGATTACCAGTCTGTTGAACAGTAGGCACTGCTCATTATCTGCTTATAAACACCACGGGGGTGTAGCTCAGGAGTCCCCTACCAATCAGAAGGTTGGTGGTTCAACTCCCTTCTCCGTGTCGAAGCATCTGCGTCCCCACATTGCATCCATCAGTGTATGCATGTGTGTGAATATGTAAAAGAAAGCAGTGTGCAGACTGTGGACTAAGATGTGTTGTATGAGTGTGTAAGTTGAATGGGTGAATGTGGCATGTGAAAGCTCTTTGAGTGGTCAGCTATCCAAATACAGTCCATTTACTAAAGTATGGTGGTGGCAGCATCATGCTGAGGGGGTACTTCTCAGCAGCAGGGAGAAAGAGACTGCTTAGAAATTTGGTCCACCAGATAAAGAAAAGAGAGTAGGACCTTTCAATACAACAGCAAATAAAAACCTCTGGAGTGGCTTCAGCAAAAGAGTTTAACTTGTTGACTGGCCCGGCTAAAGCCCAGTCTCAAACCCTGCAGAACATGTAGGTAAAGACCTAAAATGAGCTCATAACTCATAACTCCTGCACCTACCAGGGAGACAGCAAGGTCCGACTGCTGCTTACCCCCGGGGTGCACAACCTTTTTTTAGTTTTTTTTTATGGCAAGTGGAACCACACTACACCTTAACTCCGTTACACATGCACGTGCGCACATGCACACATAAGGAATGCTTTCCAAAACTTGATTACCATAATTTTCCAGAACTTTAAGTCTTACTTTTACTTCCATTAAAAAAAAGGATCAGGGTCACTTCCTTTCCACTGTAAACTGAAAAAAAAGAGTTATTTTCACACATATAATCCTTGCATATATTCATCTACAGATATGTTGAGTTCACATAGAGATTTTAAATAACAATACACAATTTTTAGAATTACCACTGAGACTTCCTCTCAAAGTTGACTGGGTCATACATGGATTCTCCACTCAACGAGACACAGCTGGGACTCACAGACTCAGCTACTGTTTTCTGCAAACTGTTTGGAGAAAAGTGACCCATTACAGTCATGAAACAGAAAGTGCATCTTACAAGAAAGGTTTTACATTACAGGACATCATTTAGTCTTCAACATTACTAAAAGATACAGTTGTGCAATCGCAGTTCTGTACTGTGTGGTTCAAATGTTTTTTTAAAAAGATCTATGTGGTATTTGTTTTCCTCTTTTAAAACACTACCTCTCAGGCAGCTCAGGCTCTTCGGGTGATAAAACAGAAGAGCTGGATGGGGAAGGGTTGGCTTTCTTCCTCTTTTTCCTCTCAGCCATGTCTGCAGCAGAAGCTGAAACAAAATGATTGGATTAAAAACTCACTAATAGAGGCTTCTAGAGAACAATCTGAGGCATAACAGTTTGTTCATACGTCATCCTGCCTGGTGACCGCCTCCCAGCAGTGGTGTTATATTTGGGCCAGGGCCAGCAACTAAAATTATAAAGGCTCATGCTGTTCACTGTAGAATGAGTTCTGTAAAGGCTGACTTGATGCCCTACTGAATGTTATCTTTTGCGTTAAACATGCTTATTTTACATGCTTATTTACAAGTGACCGTATATTAACAGAGCTAATAATAGGCCCATTAACGCATGTCCATACACGGTTAATAAAAGCGCACACGCATACAAACACAAAATCTACAGTTGTTTAATACGATAAGGTGAAAACCATGAATTTGTAATGTAATAGCATTTATATACTTGATTTTAAAAACGTTTCTTTTAAATTTCCTCCAGTTTAATCTTCGAACGCGTGTGTCAACATGTTCAGTGAGATAAAACTGCGTAGTTGAGGCTGCACAAAATGTCCGCTGCAAAGTGCGCTCACTGAAAACCAAAACAAACAAACCGCAGGCATCGCGCACGCACCCTGAGAGAAGGACTCAGAGAAGGATTACCAATCGCAAACATGTGCGGTTACTTACTTTCACCGTTCACGAAAAGTTTTGTTTTCCAAACCTTTGGGCTTCAGGACACGATCAGAATAGCCATACCCTCTGACTAATGGGCAGGCACTGAAGTTTTTACTTTCGATTTAGTTTGGCTTATGTGTTCCAACCCAAGTACCCCTGACCGCAGATCGGGGCGGACAGTAATGCAATCCAAACACAGTGAAATGAAATGACGCATACGTAATAGCTTAATATAAAAATGTGCGTTAAACTTCTGGAGGGCTGCCCATAGTTTGAATGTAGCTCGTTTAATAAAAAAAAAATTAGGATAACTCAAAATTATGAGATAGTATATTTCAGTATCTCGTAAATTATTTGTATGTGTTGACACAAACAAAGAATCGCCATGCTCTGCCATTTAAGTATTACTGTCATTTCAGGTTTATTGCACAAGAAATGCACCCTGCCAGAAGGCTCACACCGACAACAATCAATAACTGTTTGGCTTTAATCAGACTTTATCAAAAAACTCAACTTTGTAAGTTGAGTTTTTTGATAAAGTCAAATGCGCATCTGCGTTGACAAAGTCCTCAGCTCACTTCTGCTTTCTTTTTTTAATCTCTGTGGTCATATGTCACAAGGTTGGACTGTTAAAATCTAGAAGCAGCCTCAACCGATACTTCCTTTTTACTGTTATAAGTTAAAAACTGTTTGCCACTGATACCAAACCTGGCCGGGGCAGCAGTTGTGTCCGTTATTTATATCTCTGCTCTGCTCAGTTGTGATGTAGGCTCCTGCAACGGACTTAAAAAAAAAAATTACTAGAATTGGAGTTCAAAAAGACATAAGGACATAAAATTCCGATTATGTGACGTTGACATTAAATAAATAAAAACATCTCAGAGGTGTGATTGATCATATATTAACATGTAAACAACATATTTCTGGTATCAAGCAAAAAATATCCAAGTCTATCATAACCCTGTATAAATCTAAGGTGGTACTGAATCATAAAGCTTTATACTACCCTACAACTGTGAAAAATTATGAGGATCAACCTTTAAAATGTCATTTTTAGCCCGAGTAATTCTGGCAGATCAAACCCAGAATACAGAGGTGAATTTCATACTGCAGTTCCTCTGTTGACCACCAGATGCTGCCCCAACAGAGCTCTTTCTCACAATGTGAGTGTTGGTTTAAAAAAAAAAATACCATTTCATTAAGAAAACACCAAGCATAATGCTGTACACAGACTTTTATTGTATTAATCCCACGGAAATACAGATATCACTGAGTCTTTGTTTTAATGCTGTCTGTCTGTTGGTTCCCTATAAAGTTACAGGTCTCGGAGATTTAGCTTCACCTTTTAAAAAAGGTCAAAAAGTGTCACGAAACCTCTGTGTGATGTGGATTTTAGCAAGCAAGAGGAAATTAAACATTAACTCTCATCTACTTTCAGCGGCGGATTGATAGGAAGTCTGATTTCTTTTCTTTAAAAGTTGGCTACCCGGCTATATCCACCTCGTACTTTGCCAAATGAAGGCTTCAGTATTTTACATTTATTACCCAGGATGTGGTGATTGAGGATGTTTAGGCTGTAAATATTTGCGTTCAAGAAATAACACGACAGTTATGATGGGAAGCAGCATAAACAAAACAGAACGGACTACCCTGCTGTCACGTACACTCGGGGACTAATTCCTCTGAATCTTTGGAGGAATGAGACCACACTTGCGGTCGCTGCAACACAGTTTCTGGAGATTAAATATGACAAGCTGACTTATGTTGACTTGGAACAAACAGTCAAAGCTATCTGAAGATCACTTCGGCACCGTGGGAGCGCAAAACCAAGGGGACAACCTGCTTCTCCATCAGATGAGCGCTCTTCAACAGCAACAGGTACATTTATCAAAAACTACACAATCTGACAGCAAAATACAGATTTCAAACATTTAAATCTGAGCATTTATTTTAAAGTCATCCCAGTTTCTCAAACATGGCTTTTTACCCAGCTTTTCCTCGCTTCGTGTGAGCTACTCTTCATAAAAGTGTAAAGAAAAGTTCATAAGACTCTGACTTTGTTTCTGGATCTGAGAGTTTTGTTCTTCTCTCTGCTCTGCTTTGTTTTCTCTGTTACTGGCCGACTCCGGGCTGTGGAGGCGAGCTGTCGCTGTCGTCGTCCCAGGATGAGGACGTGAAGCCTGCAGGGGCGGAGATGGAATGAGGGGCGGAGGTGTGGCCGAGGCCTTGGTACCGCCCACTCGACGAAGGGGAGGAAGGCATCGACGTGGCGGCCACCGCGACGGGATCCTGCGAGGTGGCGTTGAGAAGGCCGGTGTGCTCTGTGTGTTCGGGGCGAGCTGCTGCGCCGAAGTACATCTTATTGGGACGACCCAGGAAAGTACGACCTTAAGGGATGACAGTAAACTTCATGTCATTAACTTAAAGTTGAAACCCCATTTCCCCATAAAATTTGCATGTGCCAAAAAACTTCAGAATATAGGGATTTATAAATGCCATCTTTAGTTGGAAATGGCACCAATACATGTTATATGTAGGGCTGGGCAACGATTAAAACGTTTTTTTTGTTTGTTTGTTTTTTTGGGGCTTTTTATGCCTTTAATGATAGCACAGTTGGAGAGAGACAGGAAGCAGAGAGAGGGGGAAGACATGCAGCAAAGGGCCACTCAGTGCGGGACTCGAACCGGGGCCAGCGAGGACTGTAGCCTCTTTACATGGGGCGGCTGCTTAACCCACTACACCACCGACCGCCCCAATGATTAAAACTTTTAATCTAATTAATCACATGATTTCCCTGATTAATCGCGATTAATCGCAATACGCAAAATCCAAAAATGAATTCAAAAGTAGTGTATAGCTTTTAGCATTTAGTTTTATTTTAAATGTGCTGCCATATGAATGAAAGTGCCATAACATTTGTTGTGCAAACACACCTTTAACATCAGCATTTTTATGTAGTTTTTATGTCGAAGCCTCGCTCCACTGTCTGTTTCCTTGAATGACTTGCTGCTATCAGTTGTGTGTTTTGCCTTTAAGTGATATTTTAGACTGGAACTACTACGGTGATAAGATAATTCAACTTGGCAGTGTTTACAGATGACTTTGGTTCTGTCGACTCCGCCGTCTGGAAGAACTTTAAAATAAAAATGGCCGAGTAAAAGTTCCGTACCCTTCTCCATGTTTGGTGGATCCGCCAATTACTTTCTTTTCCGGTTCCGCAGCAGACAGCAGCAGAGTTTTACAAAATAAAAGCCTGTGAGCAACAGAGTTTTACAATAATAAAAAAATAAAAAAATAAATAATTTTAAAAAAGTGCTTTAATGTGCGATAAAATATTTATCGCGTTAAATAATTAGCGAGTTAACGCGATAATAACGAGTTAACAGTTGAAACAGTTCTTTATTTGCCAAATTTGAACATGACACGCTTTTTAAGGCCCTGAGGTAGCACCACATTGAAAATAGACTAATTTTGTAATGGAGATCCCTCCTCAGGTTCAGAAACACTCGTCACGGCATCTACAAATGGATGCACAATTTAGAATTCTTCCATGCAAAGAAAGATGCATGTACAAGCATGTGAGAAAGAAATTATACCCGCTCTCTGAATCCTAAAATTTTTATGTATCGGGACTTAAAAAGAAACCAGGCCTTACCAGGCCTTCAAATGAGATAAATACCACCACAGATGAACAACAACACATGACATATTACGCTGTGTAATTGTTCATTCAACCTAAACTAAACCAAAACACAGAAGCAGCATGTGAAAATCTAAGTACACCCTTACTGCTTCCGTTTGTTTTCATGAGGCACGTGAACTTGGGGACAAATGATGAGCCTGTGATACTCACCAACATGACGGACTTGCTCCGTGACATCAGCTCTGATGTCAGAGAAATCCCACATGGCCAGAAAGCTGTCAAAACATGACCCCTCCTCTGCTTCCTGGGTCAGGACAAAAAAAAAAAACAGGTGACTAAAAAAATATGTTAGGCTTGCCACAATTTAGAAGGAAAACAAAGAAAGAAATTGCAATATTGTGTTACTAAAAGGCATGTGATAATGTTGTAACTAATCCAGCAGCAGTTCCAGCAGAACTGATTCCACGACACAAGCTTGACATGTGTATGCACACACAAATGAAGGGCTGAGTCTCCTTTCTCTGGCACCAAAGAAATTCAAATCTGTGTGAAAATCTGATCTTGTGAGAGCCCAAATACATAGATTTCAGATGTTTTACCTGTACATATGGCTTGTAGGTGAAGGTGTAGTGGTGAGCAATGGCAGCCAGGAACATCTCTATGCAGATGATAAAGTCCTGTGTTGGTTTAACAATCAGTTAATAAATCAGGTAATTGTTGTACAAAAAAAAAAAGCTAAATAAATTGAATGAATGAAAGACTTTGAGGACTGTGTTTACCTGTAGTCCAGTGGCCACGTCCTCCACGCTGTCCCAATCCCAGGTGTGTTTGTCAGAGATCACACCGACTTTCACCAGAAACGCTATCAAAACAGCCTGCCTGCAGAGGAAATGAACACACCAGCGTTCATAAAATGTATTGGATTCACAAAAACCATAAGAAAGGCAGCAAAGGCATCCAGTTATCCCCCCTGTCCTACCAGAATGAGAAGAACACAACCAGTTTGACACAGAGGAACTTGCCCACAGGTCTGATGGGAGTCAGCTCATCCCTGAGAGCTCGGTAGAGCAACACCAGGCAGTACATTGCAAACTGAAGACAGACAGAGAAGTCCATTGAATGCCATCAACAGCATCATACTCAGTATTTTACCACTGTAAATGACCCGGAAAATGAACAGGCTGATCAGAAACACTGCTGTCTGCTGAGCTTTGTAAGTTGTAGAAACACAGACATGTGAGCATATAAGTGACATCAGCAGTAACATCCTTACTTCTTCAAAAGAGCAGTTTACTTGTACGGTATTCTCACAACATGCTGTGACTGTGATGTGTCATTACCAGCTGGGATATGTTGTTGATAATAACCAGGTAGGACCAGGCGTTTCTGAAGCTGAAGTTGGCTTCATCGTAAACTCCACAGAGCTGACAGATGCTGCAGACACGGACGGAAACGCTGAGTCACACCCACAACTTCTCATATCAAAGACTTTAGATGAAGCAGCATTTCTAATGCATTTTGACACCCATTAAAAGTTGTCTAGTATATTGTGATCATAATGAAGTCTGTAAGAAATTGTTGAACTTACATTGGTGTAACAACACATTTTCACTCTTAACACGTATTATTTGAAATTCCACTCTTTATTTAGACCTCCTTTACTTTACTATTGTAAAGCATTTGGAAAATGACAGTACAGGAGGAAACTGACAATTGTATCACTGTGGTGGCAGAGAGAGACTTACAGTGCTATCACCGTGGTGACGGGTCTCACCACGGTGTACTGGAGGACTCCCAGCTTACACCTGAACAGCAGCACCCTGACAGACAGACAGACAGAGAGAGAAAAATGAACAATTCCACGTGCATCCATTCATCGTAAACTGCGGCCTCACGCTGTCCCTCCGCTTTGAAAGAGCTTTGGGACAACACTACCCCTACACGTGAACGCGCAAAACGGAGGGGAAGGGGTAAGGGGTAGGGCCAAGGGGTGAATTGGGATTGGGCCTTACTCTCCCATGGGCCACGGCGGGCAGCAGCACAGCGGCGGCAGGTGCGGCTGCTGCTGCTGCACCTCCAGCATCAGCACTAGGCTCGGGTACTGATTGCTGAGGAAGTTCAGCAGGAACACCAGGAAGTTGTAGATGACGTAGGCCTCGTAGCACTCCCTGCATGTGTCCACGTAGATGGCCAGGCCGGGGTATCGCAGCGCCAGCCACTAAAAAGGGAGGCGGAAGAGGAGAATTTGAACAATCGGACGCGATCAAACATCAATGGCATTTCATGTGTGCACGCAGTCACATGAGAGCAGGAAGAAATTTCATTTGCTGTAATGGAGTTAACGGATATGAGACGGGGCTGAGTGGAACTTGATGTCTGGTCTTGTGAGACCGCCATGACGTTTCCAATTAAGCCCCGTTACCATGGCAGCACAGTAGGGGGGTGTGGTGTGGGTCTCTGTGTGTGTGTTGTGCGTCTTAATGACTCACACTATCCAAACTGTAGATGGGCACCATCCATAGTATCCTAGGGGAGGAAGAGAAGAGAAAACCATGAAACCAGCAGAGGTTTGTATTCGTGTCTCATGCACTCTGTTTTCTGTTTGTTGTGTTTTTCCAAGATTCGCAGCTCCCAGTTAGCTTAAGATGTGTGGCTGTTTTTAGAAAGTTGCCTAAAATATCTCCATTTTCTTTATTTTTATGCCCCGTCTTTCCTTCTACTGTGAAGTACTTTATGATGTCACATCTTGACACAGTCCTACAAAAATAAATCTTTTGTCTGTACTTGTAATCACTTATCAAAACAAAGTACTTGCACGAATGACTGACAACATCTTTGAGCATTTATGTCATTTTCTGATCAGCTCTCTACTAATCTGTTTTTCTTTGTGCAATCAAGGCTCATCTAATTTCTTTCAACTGTACATTGATCCTCTCTGCTCCGTCCTCCTGCCTGCTACAATGAATTAATTCTCCGAACATTGTGGAAGATAACTCGGTTCCGAAAATGCAGCCGGAGGATTACGGACAGAGGAAGCTGCAGGGAGGAGCTGTATGCGGGGTTCAAAATGAAGGCTCTTAAGATAGGGCGTTTCCATTTATTAAATGTCTATTACGTCAGCTAATGTCTCCTTCTGTTTCCTCCTCACGTCCAGCAGAGTCTAAGGCTGAAGTGGAGACATCAAGGATTTAAAAACTGAGAAATAAGATCATGGGTTTGTTTAGATTAGTGCCTTTGTTTATCTCACTTTCCTAATTCCCAGTTTTCTCTGTCTTTTGTCAGATTATGTTAGTTGTGTTAGTTTAAACATTTTCTAAACACACCCACTAAAACAAGCTTTTCCCACTGCCTGTAGTACCTTGTTTACCCTCAGTGTGATAAAGGCAGCAACAAATACACAGCTGGAGTTAAATATAAGTACAACAGATTCTAACAAGACAAGCCTGTTACTGTCACAACATGAGAAGATGGCATTTAGCCGGTTGTGTGTGGACCACAGTTACTGACAAGCACAACTCTCTCAAATAATAAATCTACTTCATCATTTCTAATTGGACTGTATACATCTGCCTGAAACAGACCGTGCTGTGAATGAGCTGCTGCCAGCTGTCTTTGCAGATGGGTAAAAATCAATCAATCCCTTCGCTTTTTCTCAGCGAGTTGCTGCTGTCAGTTGCAGAGCCTTCGTGCGAGACATTACAGTTGGTAAACATGTGCTCCTGAAAGGATCAAATTAGCTGTGCCCACTTTTGCAGTCACTCAGCGTGAAACTCAGCGTGTGGTTCCGGGTGCTAAGTTCCCATCAACGCCAATCGGAGCCAGAGCAGATAAATACTACTGCAGTCATTTAACACAGCACTGAATGCAGATTGAACACTTTTTCATTACACTCAAAAGGCAGATGTTAAGTGAGTGTTTTTTTTGTTGTTGTTTTTTTTACCATATTAAAGAAAAGTGATCCATCTCACGTAATTTTAATAGGTAACTTACATGCCAGTACTATTCTGAATCTCATATAACTGACACACTTTAAAACGTTATCAAATTGTGACATCTGACTCAAAACATGACACAATGTCATGTGAGATGGGGCAATAAAGAAAGGATCTGACCAATGTTATGGACACTTTCTTTAAAGAGAGCTCTGTCCCAGCACCGGAAAGTTCAGAAATAGATCTCTTCATGGATAAAACCCATCAAACCTGCTTTGAGGTGCATTTGATCATGTAGTTCTTGAAAGAAAAGCGTGTGTGTTTACCTGATGATGGGTTTCTGCAGCTCAGGCTGGGTGTAGTGCACCATGTGCTGCAGAATCCCCCACAGCGAGATCGGGATCGTGAGGAACACAAACACACCAGCTATGAACCAGGCTTTACTGTGAGTCCCAACCTGCACAGAGAGAGCGAAAAGGTAAAAGCTCCACACGAATCCTGCGGACTCCTACACAATCGAGCTCTCAGGACTCCGTTCTATCAAAAGTGCACGGCTCAGGTGGAGGCGATGACAAAGGGAGGTGTGCACCTTGTCCTTCTGCAGCTCCCAGATGCATAGCGGCAGCACGGCCACCAGGAGAAGAGCGTAGAGGACGAGAACCAGCGGGCGGATCCACCTCCTCCACTCTGCGCAGGTACACGGCATGACGGCTGCTTCACCCTCAGCGTGTACTACAGCCACATTCTACACCAGCGACACAAAAGTCAGATTATTAATGTCTTACAGGTGAACTGCTACACTGCTACAGAGGGAATAAACCTAAATCAACATAACAACTTTTGGTTCGACTGTGCAGCTTTGTACAGATACAATCTGCTGAAAATGTTAAACTGGTGTTTAGAACAATAAATAAGTAAATCAATTCAAACTGGGCACAAACCTTTCGTGGGTGTGATTATTTTTGTGCTGTTGCTCTTTAAGGCAGCAGAAACAACAACAACAACAACAACAACACAAGGGTGATGGTCATCAGATGTGGGACATTTCTTTCTCAAAACTGTGTGTGTGTGTGTGTGTGTGTGTGTCCACACTGGATCCAAACCACGAGATCAAACCGATTTGGGCGGAGAGATATGTTGTGGATCAAAACGGTAGCTGCTGGAAGTACGTTAATACAGCGACTCAGCCCATCAAATGTTCAGAACGCCATGAAATAGTCAGTTACTGTCAATAACGATAAGATAGCATCAAGTACAGTGAGGTCAGCACACAACCGTGGACTTCCCGTGGAGCTAAAAACAGCAAATGTGAACATTTGTTTGCAAAACAGCGAAAACATGCTTGACAGGCGAGAAAACCAGTTAAAATACTGTTACACTAACAGTGAGAGAGAAAGGGGGGGTGTTTGGAACCGCTGAAGCCGAGGACGTTCACTCAGTCTGACGGTTGGCCTGTTTTCTCCCTCAGTCCTGTTTCTGTTACCAGGCAACGCATCCCTCCTCCGCCCGACCCCGCGAACTGACGCTAAAAGCTCTTTCCCGTCAATACCAGTCAATCGTTCCCGATCAGCGGCTGATCGATAACTCACTGAACGACAGCGCGAGGCTGCTGTCCGCGGGTCTCCTCCCGTCCACCGTGTTTACGCCCCGACGTCACCGGCAGGAATCTCAGCCATCTCCGTCTCTTGTCTCTGCCCGGCAGTCACGTGGTTGTCGGAGCTGACACAAACAGGGCTTTCACACACAAATTAGATTATTTCAAGGCGAGGGTTTTGGACGCAACAGAAACTATTTTTTCACCTGCGGAAGATAAAGATAAAATCTAAACCATGGTCACAATTTAAAATGATCATTTTTTTCTTTTAAAAATAGATTAAAAAATAAAAAATCTGAGGCAAAACGGCCGCAATTAATATTAACTTTATTGTAGCGAAAATGTCTGAAAAACAAAACCTATTTGAGTTTAAGGGTCTTGAAATAGGTGTTAAAAAGTCCACGTTATGATAATAATAGTTTCATTTAAGAAAAGTAGATACAACTTAGATGTCAAAATTGTCGGACAAAAAATGTGATTAAAAAAAATCCTCTCAAAATGGTGATATCAAACAATTTTGATAAATATTGAAGTTATGTTATCGTAAAAATATATACATGAAAAAGTCAAAATCACGAGATAAAAAAAAAATAAGAGTATATGACAAAGGATTTATGAAACAAACATTAGAAATTGTGAGATAAAGATAGAAAAAAGGCACCAAGTGATTAAAATAAAAGTTTTATTTTAAGAAACAAGTAATAAATAAAACAAAAAGTCCCTATCATGAAAGCAAGTGACATTTATAGATATCTAAGGTCTGTTATATAAAAGTTCAAGATTAAATTAAAAAAAACATTGGTTAAAACTATGCAAACAACTATGGGAAACAAGATTCACAAAATATCATACATCTGAAAATAAATTCAATGGCAAAATCTAAAATGCAATAATGAAAAACAAAATTAAGAATCACAAAGCTCCAAATTTGATAACAAATATATATACATAAATATAGATATAAAGGGATTGAGCACTGGATCATGAATCGATCACACGCACATAAACTAAAACAGATCTTTATGAGCTCTTTGAGGGTTTAGTTTTATTGATATATACAAATGATTTATGACAGATCTATGACAGAAAAAGCAAAGATACAATTCTCATGATCTCTGACTTTTTTTGGTGGCTCTCTGCTCTTTCCTGCAGCACCACAACATGTCACATTTTGAATGTGATGCAGCCTTTCGCCTCCAGGGGCTGCTGGACTTACACTTGGAACTTGATTTCTAAACATGTACATTGTGTTGGAATGTTTTACATATAAAACATGGTAACAAATACACAGAGGCAAAAGATAAATGAAAGCCAACACCTTTACATCAGACCACATCAGTTATCATTAATGCTTTTAATGCTCCTTTTCAGCCACAAGTGGTCCAACACTGGTGCCCGAGGCCCTGACTCGGTCTGTGTTCTGAGTTAAGATTTCCCCACACAGGAACCACATAACCCAGCCTAAATACTGCATCACATATAATATGTACAATAAAGTATGATACTTTGAGCCGAATAAATGCCAGGGAGGAGGTAAAGACTCTGTGGTGTCTCACACAGGGTGTCCGTCAGCGGGTGGATGTGAGTCTGCGGCTCTCAGTGGTCAGTGTGTTTGTACTGCAGGCTCGTCCCATGGTGGAGAGGCAGCATGCTGTTGGAGAGAGAGCCAGAGTAACACCAGCAACACAGACAGGACTGCAGAGAGATAGAGAGAGACACGGGGGACAGTTAGATTAAAGGAGCACTCCAACCAGTTTTTCTTTGATTCCTCTAATGCTAAAAACACAGCTGGTGCAACACCACAAACCCAAGTAAAACATTCACAGAAAACAGAAAACTGTGCGTATATGCGAGGGGAGAGGCTAAAGAACAGCACTGAACTTTCATTGTCTAAAACCTGAGCTTCTTTTTGGAAATCATAGATGTAAGTCCTTCAGGCTGAAGCTAGATCATTAAAAGACAGCTCATTTGATTTCTCATTTGATCAGTTCCTCACAGTGAATGCAAAGTATAGCTGGACAGCCCCACCCTGCACACAGTCAGGATTGGTTCCTCGTATGTTCTACGCGAAACATATGAGCCATCTGACCTCACCTTTTCAGACTGTAGGTGGTGCTCTGAAGATTAAAAATGTTTTGTAACACATTAAAAATGTCTTATGGATAACAAGATAAAAAAAAAGCAACAAACAAACAAAAGAAAAGTTGCTCTTTAGCAGAGGAGGACTTTAAAATGGCTTAAAACACACGAGTGTGTCTCCCTTTCAAGCCTAGATCGACTTTAATCTTTGACGTATACCTTTTTTGATGAAACAAGGCAAAGTCAGTCATTTCTGATAAAAGCTGAAATAATCTCTTGAATGGTTTTTTATTTCTTATTGTTTTTTTCAGAGTTGAAGCATTACAAATTTTTGCGAACACCGACAATGCAAGATATTAAAAGCTCAGGTTTGTGAAATGCGTCAAACAAAAGAACCCAGCTCTAAGCAGTTGCATCATAACCTGTTAAAACTTTTCATGCTGTTAACATCACACAAGCCTCTGAATCGATGTCCGTTTACAGAAACATCTCCTGAAATCTTAATAGGACTTTAAATATCATATAAACGAGGGATTTGGATCCAAACAAACCATACAGCTCATCTGAGCTTCTATCTGGCTGCTGATTGGTCAAAAACTGTCACCCCAAAGAGAACTGGGAGCTCTCTCAAAGACGCTTCAGTAGCTCTCTTCAGTGTGAAGGAGATCAAATCAGACCAAATGCTGTAAAATCTACGTTATATGTTATATCATCTATCACTGTGCATCACTGCCCGTGATGGCTTTTGTATGAACGGTCAATGGAGTGCCCCTTTAAACTAACATGACATTGCTCACGTCCCACAAGCCTTTCATCAGAGGTCCCAACCTCTCTATGTTTAGTCGACTCCCTTCTGTCCCCCAGATAAGGGCAATCTCCAAACAAGTTGAAGAGTCTGTCTCTCCCAGTTTTCTATCTTCGTCTCACGCCCTCTGACCCTGTGACCCAGCTGCGATGTCACACTGACTCTGGGTCAAGTGGAGAGTTGCGGGTAGTTTGGACACTACGTTGCAAATACACACAAATCACAGATGCTGAGCTTCTACCTTGAAGCAGTTTTTGAACTTCTTGGAGACAAAGAAGAGGATGATGGGGTTGATGCAGGAGTTGATGGTGGCCATGTTGATGCTGAAGTAGTCGAGCACCAGCAGGAAGCTGCAATAACAAGAGACGAGATGTTTAAACCATGGTAATCCCCCCCCCCCCCAAAAAAAAGAAGCAGCAAAGTTTGCGTTTGTGTGCTTCTGCTCGTACTTTAAGAGCTCGCAGCGGTGGACGTCGTGGGATTTGTAGACGGTCCTTTTCAGCAGGCGACTCAAGTGGAGTGGAAACCAGCAGAGAGCAAAGATCAACACCAGGCAGAATACAGCTTTGGCTACTTCTCGACGCTGTAGAGGGGAAAACGAATCACAATCCTCCGTATATTTACAGAAAAAAATCGACTTTGCTTTCAATACACAACCCCAATTCTAAAAAGTTGGAACCGATATTTTATTTACAACAGAACATAGATAACATGAAACGTTGAAAATGAGGTATTTTGCTATTTAATGAAAAATAATTGCTCATGTTCAATTTGACAGCGACAACACATTGCAAAAGAGTTGGGAGTATGGAGGCAAAAAGCTGGAAAAGTAAGTGGTTCTATAAAGAAACAGCAACTTGTTGCAACTGATTAGATTAATTGACAGTGACATAATTAGGTATAAAAACAGCACCTTAGAAAGGGTCTTAGAGTCTCTCAGAAGTGAAAATTGGGATAGTAATCTGGCAAAAACTGTGTCCACAAATTATGGAGCAATTTAAAAAGACTTTGAATATTCTATCATTTAGAAACAGGTCATGATGTCATCAAAAGATTCAAAGAATCCGGAAGCCTCTCTGCGTGCAAGGGACACAGCATTAGTGCCTATGCTGACAACTTGCACATCTGGAAATGCACCATTAGTGCTGAAAGATGTAGACAAGTTTTAGAGCAACACGCAGCCATCCAGATGAGGTATTATTCAAGGAGGGCCTTTCATTTTCATGGAAGACAATGCCAAACCACACACTGCATCCATTACAACAGCATAGCTTCAGAGTAGAAGAGTCTGGGTGCTGGACTGACCTGCCTTCGTGCCGCACCTTTCACCATCTAAAAACATTTTCATATTTCATGTGTGTACCTGTTTCAGGTGTTCACTCAGCGAGATCCTTAAACTCCCTTTCTGGTGCCTGAGCATCTCGCAGGTCATGAGGCCGTAGAAGACAGCTGAGCAGGCCAGGGGGACGCAGAAGTAGAAACCGAACAGCCACCAGTCCTTTGCGTCCCGGTAGAACTGGAACACACGGAAAAACACAAGAGCTCAGACCAAAACATACTTTGCATTACATCGCAGTTACTTTAGGTAGTCATCATCCTCTTTAAATTAAAGACGCCATCGCTGAGAGAACTGCAGCTGCCGAAGCGAGAGGTAATCTTTTTTTCGTACCAGAAGCTGGGACATACCGAGTTAGATACAGGCAGAATTGTCTTATCTTGTAAAGTGCAAAGAGACATGACCAAGAGACAGAGGCAACATGGTCAGAAAAGGATAAGTGGTCATCAATCATGATGCCCAAGTTCCTTTTGGGGGGGGGGGGATTGTGGAGGTGATATTTGATGTTTATGCTGACACAGTGAGGCTGGGTTCACTCCATCTAAAACATCGACATCATGAGATGAGCATAATATGAGCCTAGAGTCAGGATTAAAGAATAACTCAACTTTATTTCAACCCCAGTGGATTTTCCATTAATTTGTCACTTGTGTCCATCGATCACAGTGACTTTTGTCTCCCCATCTGCATTAATGAGATTTGGGGAAACAGCTTAGTCAAATCGCCTTAAACGTTTGCGTTGAAGTTTGTCTTGACTTTAGGATCTGACATTTTGCTCGCTGCATTAGGGCCTCCACATCCCAGGCGATTGTGTTCCTGCTCGCTACTTTATGTGGCTATTTTTCAGCCAGATAAGAAAACATACGGTGAAAATGTGAAATAATGTTAGTTGGAAAGCTGCAGAGAGCCCACACCCCACGCCACACAACACAGTGGGCGATTGGATTGTCAAAAGGAAGACAGAATGAAAGTAAAACAGCTCTGAGGTGCATTACTACACCCGCACACTCAGGACAGCCTGCAACACACACCAAACATGACACGACAGAGTTCTGCGGTGTTTTCAGCTTCAACTCTCAGGAGTCATCAGCGTGCTTCTTTTATACCTTTAGAGTAATAATGAGAGTTTTTTTAGGCTTCACGCAATGTGTGTTGGAACATTTACTCAGACTTCGTCACCACAAGAAGAAGAAGAATCCACCATGAACGTTAAGAATCCCTCTAATTGTTGCTGGGACTTAGTAACAAATCTCTAAAAACACTGAATACATTTTTTTTTTATGTTCACCCGAATTATTTTTGTAAGAAGATGCCCGTCTTTGACTGTAGTTGTCATAGCTATAACAGTTGTAATACAACGTTTCACACAGCACAGCATACAGAAATGTTATGAGACTCTCCCAAAACTCTGTAGCGTCCTGTGGACGGGACATGAAATCCTCTCATATTACCAGAAGGCTTTATAGCTGAGTTGCCTATAACTTATCTTAGTGGTCTCATTGCTACAGTCATGAAATATAAACCAATTACTTCAGCAGCAGTGTTTAAGGCCTGTCTTGTAAATGTTACACGTATCGATAGGTCTAGTAGGCATGTCTTAATATCAGTCGATTGTTTTCAGACTGAAGTCAATCTTTCCTGTTGTATGCAGCAGTACAGTATGAGACAGGAACAATATTAGCTAGAATGCTGGTGCGGGAGATACCAGACAACCAAACAAGATGCAAGATGAGCTGAAATACTGAAACGTATCAGGTCAACAGAGAGCAGTGAAGGTCTAAACAAAGGAGAGACATGTCTTTACAATTCTGCAACCATAACACAAATATATATTACATTTCTTAATCATTTTACGTGTTAGAGCCACTTAAAACTTCTCTGAATCATTTGATTATAATATTTGCCTACAGCTTGTGGCGTGTTCATTAACTAATTAACTAACCGATAGTTTAATTTTACTATTCCAATGCTTTGACGTAAAATATCGACTGAAAGGACTGACTGTCTACAGATTGATGACAGGTCAGCTGACCCAGGTTGAGATTTCAGTTCCTGCGCCAAGCTTGTTTAGTCCAGTCATGACCTGGAGACGTAAACAGGAAATGTTGTTCCAAACTGTCTGAGTTATGCAGACCTCGCCCAGAAACACGGCAACAAAGAGACGGTGGAAATGGACCAGACTGTTGGTTTCTTTTCCCCTCCACAGAGGCCACGCATCCTCCAGAGGTGTCGGGATCGAACCTTCCACCATTGCTTGTGTTCACCCTGTTGAATATTGGTGCTGAGAGTTGGGTGTTGAGAAGTAATCACTTAAATCCAACCTCTTGTGGAACATTTTGACCTGGAATTTTACACTGAATTGCTGGATTAAGATACTGTACAGAGGTGTACAGAGGTGTAAAATAATTAATAATTACGATTTGTCAGGGTCGGCTGAATGTGAGATGTGATAATACTGTACAGTTTTTGTTATCTCAAAAGTCCTCATTTTCGGCTTAATTACGTGTACGTTTAAATGTGTCCTTGTGGCAGAGAAACAAGTTCTGTCACACTTGAGGGCACAGATTTGTTTAAAGTCTCTGCAAATGTTCTTAGAAACATGTATTTAGGAGAGAAGCTTTACAGAAGCTGCAGCCAACCATCATTTACGGGGCTTAGATGCATATCAACACACTGACATAACCACACATATACAGGGACCACACACATACATAAAATCTGCCTTCCCTCGCTCGCTCACACGCAATCACCTACTGTCAGCACACATATGTGCACACTCACAGTCATGAAGGGCGTCTTGGGCTGCAGCATACAGGTCGTCATGGTTACATTCTTGTAGTCAAAGGTGACCATGTTGAAGCCAATGGCCTCTGGCACGGCCAGCGCGGCCGAGAGCAGCCAGATCACCACTATCTCCACGGCTGTTACCGTGGGAACACCGGTGCCCTGTACCCGTGACCAGGATGCCACGGCACGGTACCTGCATATAAAGTTTCAAAATGAAATGAAATCCAAATCTTAAAGTCAAACTTGCAGGTTAAAAACAAAAGATGCCGGACGTAGTAGGTGTTTGGGGGGGGGGGAGTCTATATGCGCCTAACAATAGCATTTAAAGATGTTTCGATTTAAGATCCTTGTACATTTTTCAAACATGCAGCGCAGCAGTGACATAGCATGAGAGTTCTGCGATCAGATTATCATTTTACAGGAAACTAGAGCTCTTCCCACATGGCAACGACAATAAATACTGTGGTGGACATCCACCAGAGGAAAACTGGGAGAGCTCTTCTTCAGGTATTACTTTAATCTCTCGTAATAGCTGGGATATTTCATCATATCTGGGAAGGCACCAGTCAGTCACGTGAATTTACTGTTCGCCTGCTCAGGCGAATCACATCATTTCAACCTTTGCAGGTCAGGTGCAATTCGCCAACTTCCATTCCAGAAAAACCACCTCAATGAGTGTGTAGATTATTTTTTTGCATTAGTTTATGGGTTTTTTTCTATTGTTTCAATTCACATTTTCTTCTTCACATTATCTAACAGAGAATGAAAAAAAAACAATTAAAATGTGGTTGTGGTTGGGTTCAAATCTTTTTTTGCTGCCTTCACCACACGTTAAAAAGCGCCTTGATAAATTCTCTTATGTTAATTGGATGACAAGTCCTGCCCATACCAATACTCCCCCCAACATAAGCATCTCAAAGTTGCACAGCCTTTATTTATAGGAGACTGAGCTCGACATGTAGTTGTGATGATTTAGATTAGTGTCCCGTTAGTGTAATATTTAGAGTTCTCGTCTGTGTGGTGAGTACAGACAATTGTGTTCTTACCTGTCCACGCTCAGAGCGCACAGGTTGAGGACGGTGATGCCGACTGAGGCTTTCTGCAGGAAGGGAAACAGCTTACAGAGGAAAAGACCAAAGGCGCTGTCGGCAAAGGGCCACCTCATCGCCAAGAGCTGCAAACAGACACACACATAAACCAAAAAAGTCTTAACCGATTAATATGATACCACAGAGCCTGTGTGTGCTTATGTACCCTCAGTGTGAGAATGTGGAGTGTTGTCACAATCGCAGGGGTATTTTTGTGCTCTTATCAGTGTAACACTTAACCTCCTGACTGAGACACTAAGGACACACAACTACAGCCAGTTTTTGTTCCAAAAAAATACATCATGTTGTTTACAGCTAACCAACACAAACAAAAGCTTATATATAGAACATCAATTATACCTTGTAGACGTTGATTGGTATGTCTATTGCGATGTATATTAGGTCTCCAAGGGCGAGGCTGGCGATTAGGGCATTGGGTCCATTCCTCATGCTTTTATTTTGATAGATGATCCTCAGCAGCGTGGCGTTGCCAATGATCCCCACAGCAAAGATCAAGCAGGAGAGCACCGTGTTGATGTACTTGAAGGCCGTTTTTATCGATGTGGTTTCCAGGCAGGTGGGGGGCAAAACTGTATTCTTATGAAGCACCAGAGATGAGTTGGAGGGAGATGAGGGAGCCGCAGGCTTTCGTTCATGTTTGTGTTTCAGCTTGTTCGATTGTTTCAGCTTTCCTGACTCAGACTCTATCAAGGTCGGGGACTCGTGAACAGTCTCTTGGGACAGATGGGTGTCTCCATTCGAGGTTTGGAGGTTGTGGCTCAACCGCAGTCGAGAAGGTGGCTCAGGTGTCCTCTGGTCTGATAGATGTAAATGAGGCTGAGATGTTAAGTTGCTTTGGCAACAAACGGGACTGACAAGCACCAAACACCAGACAGTCAGCAGCAGGGTGAGCCCACTGTGGATGGATACTTTTTTTGGCCCCAGTCTGGGAGCCACTTTGCTTCCAAAATCCTTCGCAGAATCCACTGCTATGATTCCACAAACCATCCTCGAGCTTGTTGTGATGCCTGAACCAATTCCTGAACCCACAGTGAAAAAAAAATTCTGCTTGCTGCAGACTCAGAACCAATTCATGAATCGGCTGTATTTCTAGAAGGGAGTTTGCAACCTCCGCTTCCTACGGGATGTGTTTCCGGAATCCGTGTTACAGTGAGTTCTGAGGCTGACATCTGTGTCAGTTAGCGAAGCAGAAAGTGTTTGGGGTCCTCACAGGACTTTGGTGATTGTAGGCTCAGAAAATCTGGAGAGAGAAATAAAAATCACTGCAGTGTTGATTAAAGACTTCACTTTGTGGAACGTATTGAGTGAGATATTTCCTAAAGACAGACTCTGCTACTGGAGGAATCTCTCAGGTCCTGTGTCGTTTTTTTCCTATTTCCTATGAACATCTCTGAAGATGGTCAGGTACAAGGGCCGGACTTACAATGAGTGAAAAAGCAGCCAATGTCAAAAGAAAGAAAAAGACATTTACAAAGAAATTCTGGCTGCTTGGAGGCAAAATATAAAGAAATGAGGGGTAGATCAGGTCTTTTATGCATACTGCAACAACCCTGATAGCATGGAAATAACTTTCAAGTACAGTCTTTGCTTAGAGAATAATATGAGAGAATAATAATTCCATAATTCCATTGAAATGACTTTTTTAAGCACAATTCATGTCCATTATGTCTTTATCGTGGTTTACCAGAAGTCTGTGTTGGTCTAGAGGATATTTTAATGAAAAGAGTTGTTTCCTGAAAGTGGAAACAGTACCAAAGTGTAGTGTAAAAAAAACAAAACACTTTGCTCAAAGATGCTTAAAGGCTCCGTATGGCGACGGCAGATTCAAGTGATAATGATGTGTTATTTGATCACATGTAACCTCTTCCCGAGAACATGCACAGTCATTTTAACCTTTGTTTGTTTGCTCATATAGATCACAGCAGCCTTAGCTTGGGTCACTTAGTTTCTTTAAAGGACAGGTTACAAAGAACATTAAATTCCAGTGTGCTCTCACATAAAACTGACAGTTTGAAAGCATTCATCTCTACTGGGCAAACATGATAATTGAAGATAATTAAATCAAATTCTTCAAAGATAGTCTGCATTATAGAGGGGAGGCAAAAGAAAGAAACAAACTAGATTTTAAAATGCCTACTTTCCCCAAAAAATGGGATAAAACCTGCACTCTTTAGACACGAAATGGATCATTTAGCTTTTAAAAATAAGTATTCAAAATCCACCAGAACAAATGTCAAGAGAATGTTGAAATCTCACCTGTTTGTGTCCTAAGATTTTGTGAAGATCTATTCAGGAGAGCGCGAGAAGAAGTGTGAGGTCTGCTTAATCTGCTTAGACACAACTAACCATTGTCTTATGGAGCTCAGTTTTTACTCTCCCTCCCTCTATTGCTCACCCCTTCTCACTTTTCTCTCCTCCTCCCTTCCCCTCCACCCCCTCCCTCCTCTGCCATCTTTCATCGGCAGCATTTTCAGCTTTCCCTCCTCCTCCCCGCGTCTTCCTCTCCTCTTTGCTCGGTTACAGTGGAACATCTCATAAACCCACGAAGACACGAAGGGACTCTGAACTTTTACTGTCTGACACACTTAGACATGCTGAGGGTAACTGACACCAGGCCAGATTTCCCACTTAAGAGTCGGATGACAAAACAATGTTGTGGAAATTGAGGTTGTAAACTTTATTACTGCGTCACACGCGTTTGAACGCAAGTGATGCCAGACGGCAGTCCCACTTTATTAGAGCTTACATACGTTACTCTATGTCTCTGAAACCCTTTTCCTTTATGATTCAAGTGTGTCAACCGCGAGTTTAACACTTGCCAATTTTGACTGTTTTGTAGGGTAACAAAAGCAACCTGAAAACAATGTAATATACAGCGAGTAATAACATTTTAACTAGACACGAATGCCATGAAGGGATTTTGAAATATCCCATTCTGTTAGAATGCTAATCAATTAGTCAATCTTAAAGGAAGGAGTCAGCTTTTAGATAAATAGATGCAAAGGAAGATTAGATTTAGATAAATGTCATTCGAGCTCATCATCTGTTAAACTCAATATCGAAATAAAAATTCCTCTTTATCAATCCCCCTAATCAAGGGTGTGAGGAACGTGTCTCTCAGTCATGTTGCTTTGACTTTCACTTTGAAGTACGAGTAAAATGACTCAGTACGCCTTCCAACTCCTGGTTGATTGTTATCCCCTGTCCTGATTGCTTCAGTGCTCCTCTGGCAAGTCTCCCAGCATGAATAGTGACACCCACACAGCTGGCCTAGTGCTTAGAGGCATGTCTGGTGTTTGATCAACGAAAAAAAAAAGGAACATGGTCCCAACTCACTGAACTAAACTGGCTGCCTGGGTCTGCACCACATTATCTAAGCTCACTCATACAGGCTCATGCTCATTCTCGACCCCTGCATTCCTGTCTTGTACAACCATTCCAGTTTCGGTCCAAACTGTTCTCTCGTTTGTAATTGATGATGATGATGGTACAATCTACCATGGATAAGAAAATAAAAATAGGAATGCTGCTCTCTACCATCAAGAATTTATGGAAGACTCATCTCCCCAGAGAACATCTCCTCCACCTCCAACGCCGTGAGGCCAAGAATATACTCGCTTTGATGAACCAGTGTTTTGTCCACACATAGCAGAGAACTTAGCAAAGAAGCTATTTTAAATTCTGTCTGTAGGCACTTTGTTACAGGCAGCCGGTCGCAAAGACACAGGATTTTTTTCCCCATTTTTCGAGTTGCTTCTCTAAAAAATACCAAAGAAAACACTATTTGACAAATATATTCATCATAACTCCTTGTTATTAGGTTTTGGGCTACTAACCCGAAAACTTCTCAGCATTGCGTGCGACGAGTCCTTTGAGGAAACTGGACAAGTGGAGGACAACAGAAGAAGTTACAAGTCTGAAAAACTAAAGTAAATGTAGACACAACACAGGTTCATCTGCTGTTTTTTTGTCCAGTTTCCCCTATTTTATTTTTTCCCAAGGACACACTGCACACCATGCTGAGTATGCCAAGCTTTCAGCTCTTTGGGAATCACTTGTTGGAGTAAAAAAAACAAAAAACTTCTTCTTTTTGTCGTTCAAACGGTGTTATCTGTGGCAGTCAACGTCCAAAGAAAAGCTTCAAAAGACGTCCAGAATGCCTGGAGAACTATTGCTCAAGACCAGGATGCAGGCTACATGGTGTAGTCATCAAATAGGCACAAAAACATTATTAAAAGCTAGTATATCCTCAGCCCAGCACACCTAACACCTTCAACTTGTGCTCTGTTCTCTACGCTGGGTTTTATACTGCAACATCTGCCATGCATGCACACAGATGTTAGTCCTGAATGAACAGCATGCAGTGCATGTTGAGTTAACACATCTGTAACGCACATGTATCAGTTATCTAAATTATTTATCCATGACTCTGTTCTAACCTTTGACTCTGGACAGCTGATGTCGGAGCTAAATTTGTTTTCAGGAGAAGCCTGTGTAGTCTTTATCACTGAGTGTCAGTGGAGAGATGTGGTGCGTCAGCATGCGAGTCCGTGTGTGTGTTGTTTATTCATTACAATAAACTCAGAGATAAGATGAAAGCTGTACGTGACTCGAACCACGCCGTCAGATAATGATTGCCTCCCTGGCACTCAAGCACACACTTAACACTCTGGCTTCGAGCCCAAAGGCAGCAGATGACCGCGGCTGAATTTAAATCTGATGTGGAATATTGTTTGCATCAGTTTGGAGTCTTCTTCTTCATCGCCAAAGGGCTTTGCAGAGCAAAACAAGAAAGGACACAGGCTTTAAATGAAAATATAAGTTAAGAATTCTGAGAACAAAGAGTTCTAATTGGTTGATTGGGGCTACAAGATTACTGATGCTGAAAATTGAGCTCAGCTGTTAAGGTTTTTGTTAGTTGTAAGGAAGACTTTACTTTCACTAAGCACTAGGCACTAAGCTAAAACAGGAGAAAAATGATCCCTCGCCGCAGCACCAGTCAGTTGAATTAATTTAAGGAAATCATTTGGATTCCCAGCTTAAACTGCATTTCAGCTTGTTGGCCTAAAAGTGATACGTCACCATGTTTTTCAGCCTCACTTTAGGGCGGAATTTTTTTTGATTTTGGTAAAGTACTGCTTTTAAAAGAAAGACGCTGCAGACACCTTTTTGATATGTGGACCACAAGATCCTGGTCAAAAATGACCGGAAGCCAATGTGATGCAGCCCAAAGTACTTAAAGAAATGGATTTATAAGCAGGAATGCAACACGATACTGATAACTATGTTTTAATCAGAGTAAAACAATGTCAAAATAAGAATAATTGTGATTTCATTATCCTCCTCCTCATCTTCTGCTGTCTTGCACAACCATATTACTAAAGTAGTCCATAATCCATGATTAAAGTCCATAATTAAACACTGGCTCTGGAGAGGGCCTCAGGTGTTCTCTTGTTTAATCTCATGTTTTGCTCCAACAACTGGCTGCTGGGAAGGTAGAGCTCATACTGTAGGCTCATCATTACACATACGCCTTTTCATCTCGTGCATGAGAAATCAGTCGTATTCACTTTAAATTAGAAAAAAATTGCTCATTTTGTTGACAGTAGAAATGATTTTGTTCAGGATATAGACAGTAGTACAGCTTTTACACGTGTCTCTGAGTAAGTTTAAAATGAAAAAATCTTTTCATTCCTCCCTATGAGGAGTTTGTGGCTTCTCAAACAAAAAACTTGAGAATGACGTCTGCTCTGACAATGAAACACTCATATGAGTTGCCTTTCCTCCCTGGAAGTTGGACCAGAGGTGCGTTTCTTTGCAGGACATCGTCATGAGCCCAATTGAGGCATATGAACAAATGACCTATATGACAGTTTCAGTTGGAAGACTCGTTGTTTGCAACACATTCTAATTTCAAATCTCATTGAGGTCTGGTCATCAGCCTTGATGTTGCTTTTTTATTGCACAGGGTACTGCTCTGCAGATGCACAGAGGCGGTAAGTGATTCATTGGCTGCACCAATAGTTACTACTCATGAAAAGCACTTGGTTAAGATCAGGTATTAAGATGACTTGATTTGGGTTAGAAAAACATCATAGTTTGGCAGTAACATGTACAATAAAACATGTTTCATTGCAGAAAGCGTTGCCGACATTGTCCACACTGCCATGGCGATGCAGGATCTTAATTTTTAATGTTTTCCTCCAGATTGCTTGAGAATTTAATGTCTGTCACCATAGCCGTGTCAAATGCATGAAGGACCTGCATTAACACCTCCCAGGATACATTTTACAGGACAATGACGCTCCAGGGCATTCTTTGCCCTCATTCTTTGCATAAGACACACTGAGTCCTGGTTATCATGCCAATCAACTTCACAGTTAGATGGACTTCATATGCTGAAGTTTAAGCACTTTTCCTTTACATGATACAATGGCATTGATAGTATCTCCTCAGTACTTGGAAGCAGGTTCTGGATGCAGTCCGAATTTGAATTGGTGTATCTTTAGCCTGGCCCTAGATTTTTTTCTGTGCTGATGAGGTGACCCATTTCAATCAGGTGTGTCTGTGGCGGTGTCATCTAAAACATGCAGGTTTAGGAGGTCTTTAGGAACATAACAAAACTCTAGTTCAGACAAAGAAAACCTTTCCCGGATCTCTCTGGCTTTAGGGATATTTGAATCTCAGACCGGGTTATGTGTAAAAGATGTGGCTGATGCCATTTCAGTGTGTTCCACATCAACAAATGATAAGGATGACTATTTAAGTGGGCCTTCTTTTCTACACCTCTTTGTGAAACCAGTGACCTATTTGAAGATAACTTGCACTTTTGAGAGTTTTGTCTGCCGACATTATCTCTGTACACCGGTTTATGTTTGGCGTGAGAGCAGAACTTTGGGCCAAGAAACAAGTAGATTTATTTAGTTAAATTTGTTTGATTAGACTCCTTCCTGGCTCTATTCCGGAGATTAAAAGGATATATTGTAACTGTAAAGACTTAATGCTTTTATTTGAACCAGTGACAGTATTTCTCAGCTCCTTAGACCACCAACTCTTTATGTTATTAGTCTCTTGTAGTGGGAGTATCATGGAGGAGGGGGGGTTGTGTTATTGTCACTTCTCTCTTCAAAAGCACTGCTGGTTAATAGACAAATTACTCTTGAAACCAATTAGAATGAAAGGAACAAACAAGCCAAATTCAAAGAATAAATCAGTTCCAGATACTCGGTGAGCCCGGAAACAGGCGCTCGTGCTCAGCTGCTGCTGATTTCCACTCTGATTGTGAGACTTTATTAAAAATCTCTTTGAAGAAAAGAAACTCGTCCATCACCGCAAGGGGAGCGCAGTCACACTGTGAGAGAGTTTCCATCCAGTTGTGGTTAAAGTTTGGTGGAAAGTTTCTCTCTAAGAACCGGAGACCAACATCTGCTCTGAACAAGACAACAAGGCAAGAAAAAGAAAAAGAATTTGTGTTTGTGGTACAGATGATGAGGCCGATGAGGCTGTTTTAACACACTGCCAGTACATGTATTCAGCATGAATGAGTTGTATATATTCCACGTTCTTGGCAGAAAAATCACTGTCAAGAACTTCCTCCACTTGACTTGCACTGATTCCAACTGGATGTTCACCTTCCTGTCATTTTAAAGATGACAGTCATTGTGTTGAACATGCTTCTTGGACTCTCACCTGGACTTGTGAATTTTTTCAGAAGCCACAGTGACAATAATCATTGCTTTTAATCCTATGACATGAATTCAGGCTGAGTGAATGAAACTATGAAAAGATGGTGGATTGTGAAGAGTCTTCTTTTACACCTTGATTGATGAACATCATCCTTGCTCAGCAGCGCCCTCTGCTGCCGGATAAATTCAATCATTTATGTTTTATGCTTTTCTCCTTTTTTTTGAAGAGGTTAGATGATGCAAACGGATGTTTGCAGGAAAGTTGGGAGGTTTTCTGAAAGATAACAAAAACCTGATGACACTTTTTAATTTTTAGGAGACCAAGGATAGTGATTTTTGCAGTTTTCAAGGTGGAATCTGTCAACGGTCCATTGCTTTTTTCTTCTTCATGATGCTCCAAACATTTCAAATACCTGCATTTTTGCAAAGAGTTGATATGTTCCTTCCTCCTATCATGTGAAAATGATTTTTCAAGGTACTCCTAAGCTCATTTGGTTATATTGATCCTGGTGGCATGACAGTTTCTTATGCTGCGCTGCCTGAGGGCTTGGAGGATATCAAACAATGGTTTCTGTTCTTGGCCTTCACACACTGGAATTGACCTAGAATCCTTTCATCTGTTCACAGTATTATGCTCTGTAGATGTTGAAAGACCAGAGTTATTTGCTATTTTGTATTGAGAAATACAATTTTAGCCACGACTCATCTTTATTTGGAAGGATCAAGCCTTTGGTGGATGCTCATTTTATACCCAATCTTGACACCCTTACCTGTCAGTTGATCTTCTTATTCTAACTTCCAGAAATGTGTTACTTGTACATTCTAAAAACTTTTCTCTCTATCTCTGTCAATTATCTTTGGTTGGCATCAAAATGTAAGTTTGTCATAATATCTAACTGCAGTGCAGTCGCTCACTGAAATAATTGTCTGTTAAATAAAGGTCAAACGAATTAAATTCTAGATTTAAGCTAGTATCGCATTCCAGAAGATTTATGAACTTTTCTGGATATTACGTTTGTCATTTTGTTTAATTTAAATTGATAATAAATGTGAGAGTGTATGTTTTTTTGTTGTTCATATTCTGCCAATATTCTACTTAATCTTGCCGGTAAACAGATGGGCATGTCGTCTGCTTTAATAAATGTTGCTTTTAATTTTATTTTTACGTTATTTTACCCCCCCTCGTGTCTTTAACTGAAACAAACGGTTATTTTTTTCTGAATGGAACCAGACATGTACGGTCCAGTTCTGCTGCACCTTCTGTTGGAATGCGGACCTGCTGCCGTTGTCATGGTGACGACGAAACTCGGTCTTGGCTCCGGTTGAAACTTTGAAAGCAAAGTTGTGCGGTATGTTCGTCTTTCTGTTCTTATCCCTTTGTCTATGTTTTCTTTACGCAGTACGTCGGTGTCGTTTAAAAAAAAACAACAACTTTTTTTAAAGCTATATTCTCGACATGCAGAGCTTCATAATGACACTGTAGTATTTACGTCGGTTTTTCACGATTTATTGTTTTGTTGTTGTTGTTGTAGCTTCACATGTAGCGGTACACAGTAACAGGCAACAGGCAGATAGATATGTAACACCATAAGTGATGATAACTTGCTCAGCTCGAAAATATCTGATGTATTTTAGAGTCTTATAGAGTTTCAGTTCTGAATATATTTTATCCGTAGTTTGTTCAGTTAATTGATATTCCAGCTTCTAGTTTTTCTTATGTGGCTTCTGGTGTCATGAGCATCCTTTTTCAATGTTATTTCAGTCGTACAGTTGTGTTGTTCTTAAAATGTAAGGAAAAAAAAAAGACTTGACTTCTGTAGCTGCTCTTTGGCAGAAGTATAACAAATTTGAGTCTTTCTCACTGATATTTCCATTTTTCAACCACTTCTTCAGTGGATTAAGGTATGTGCTTAATAGTTCAGCAGTACAATGTTGCACATGCAAGCAATTCGCATAAATAATGAAAGACAGTTTTATATAGCCTGTGCGGTATAGGGTATGAAATACTGTTCTGTCTGTCCTCCAGGTTGACTTGACAGGTGAAGATGAAAGCGGCTGAAGCACGTCGACCCCATGAGCTGCTTCTACCAGAAAAGAAGACTAATAGCAACAATCCTCAGAGAAGTCCTCAGCACAGGTAGCGCACAGCCACGGGATTCAAAACAAAGAATTCATACTGACAGAAAGTGACATATGAGGAGAAGCCTTTTAAGTTGCAGAGGATGAGACTTTCATGATTGTTTACGGCTGGAAGGTTTAGATTTTTCTCATCGTCTCATTGGATCTTTTATTTGCGTTAAACAGCCATAAGATAAACATAAAGGAGAGTAAAATCTTCAACTTTTTTTTTTTTAATAGAATCTGAACTGAATTTCTTTGAAAGTTTGTTGGCCTGTGTTTGTTTTGCATGCACAAGGAATCTGACCCGAGGTCAAATGTCTCTCTGTCGTGGCACACAACTCACAGAGGTTCAAGAGGAGTCGCGTATGCACTCACAAACATATGGTTGTGTATCACATGCCATGAGAAAGCATATACAGGCAAGAAAGAAAAGTCCAGATTGTAAAGAAGTAAAGATGCAAGAAGGCAGGGACTACTGAGATGAAATGGCAGCCGCCCTAATGGGATACTTTATATACTGTACTGTACATTTGGGGATTATAGTCACCTCATGTATAATGTAGCAAAAACATGTGTTTACATAAAGAAGATCAGGACTGATCAACTTGCATTACGGCTTATGTGGCATATAACTAATGATGTGTGTGTGTATGTATCGCTCATGTTGTGAGTAAATAAATCAGATCACACAAGCTCATATTGTGGGAGCGTTTTTGGCCTCTCTCTCACAGTGCTGTGAGTCATTCACTTTTGGGACGCAGACTTGGCTTCAGAAAAAGAACGTGAATCAATATAATCTTGTGTGTGTGTGTGTGTGTGTGTGTGTGTGTGTGGTCAGCAGGAGGAAGCGGTCAAAGGTCAGAACCAGCGGGGTTTCAGATGAATCGCCTCAACTCTTGTCCAAGACAGACATTGCACTGTAAGTTCAGTTTCCATGGTAACCAGGTGCAGGGGTTCCCCCTCTAGGCGTGCAGACTTGAAGAGCCGCTGGGCCAATGAGACTCCCTGCAAACCAAAGAAAAACTAAATCCTCATCTCCTTTACCTGGCCTACACGCACTAATTCTATCTCAGCTCAGCGTACGACCGTGCTTATGTGTCATAATTGAGTCGCTTGGAGTGCAGTAACACTTCTCAATAAATAATTAGGATAACCAAGATAGACAGATCTCGGTTCGCAGTGTGCGAAAGTCCGGAGAGAATAAATTAATCTGGCACCAATTGAAAACGAAACAAGCTATTCATGAGCACCAGCAGCTCTCTTCAGCTTACATTACACGATGCAGCTGCATCCCAAAACAAAGGAAAGAGCACAGACAGAGAAATAACAGGGAAAAGCACTGTTGTCAGCTCAGTTTACCTACTTTGAGTGGTCTCTTTACTACCTGCTGCACCACCACTAGGAAGCAGCACATTGTACAATCGTCTGTAGCAGAAACAGACATTTGATACCTTTTACAATCAGATATTAGGATTTTGGAAACCATGGATAACCATAACCACACATAATGACATCATGATCCTCTGTTTTTGCTCTTTTTCCACACAGCTCTCTTCTGAGCATTTGGAAGGTGACAATGAAAACAAGTGACAGTGATGGCACAAACGATATCTATTCATTCCCAAGGCGAAAAAAAATAAGTAGTAGTAATTAGTAATGCAATACAAGTAAGAGTATACAAATGTGTTTGTAATAGATTAAAAGCATATTTTGAAGGGGTACAAAAACAGAAATATTTCATGAAAACATTTCAGTCTCAGGAGTTTGATCAGTGCAAGAAGAGCAACTTAGAAATGTACAGCACCTCTCAAAAGTTTAAAATGACTGTGTAGGTGGATTCAAGTTTTTGACTTGTGCTTCAACCTTAAGCACAGCGTTGTTACTGAAGTATTCATTTGACAGCCTCCTGTGGTCATGAAGGCATGACCGAAGAACTGAAGAACTCCACCTTTCCAAACTCTGTGAAGAACAGTACACCAAACCCTGAATTTGTCTGATTTGTAAATCAGACTGGAAAGAAAAACGCAGCTCTGCATGACACCTTGTGACCTGACAAGGGTTTGTTTGGTCAAACATTGTGTTAAATCCTTAAAGCCTTTGTTTTTGATGAAAGCTTCATGAATCAAAAAGTAACGTCTCATGACGTCTGAATGGCTGTGAGGAAAAATCTGCGTGTCCTCTGCTGCCACCTGCTGAGCACACTTCTCAGGGCTTTTATTCTGGTCTAACATATCATCCCAGACACCGGCTTGTCGTACACATAATGTTTGGTGTTCTTCCTTCATTCTCACCACAGGTTCAGAAACAGTCCAAAGCAGTACATCTGCGTGGAGCTGCTGCAAGATGGCTACCACAGGTATATCGTTCTCTGTCAGTGCCAATAGATATTTGTTCCTGTTGTTTTTCTGTGTTTATTTAGTTTTTTCAATAACATTTTTGCTTAGTTAAGTCACAACTGAGCTGGCATCACGGTTTTCTATAATAATAAAAAAGATCTACCATCAAGTATTATCTGTGCATCCAGTCACTGCGTTTGTTCGTCATCTCAACGGCTGTTTGCAGAACCTTCAGCTACATGTTTTTCAAAAGAAACCAAATAATATAGTGAAAACTCTGAACTGTTTCATGTGTGCACTTGATCCCAAACTCTCCCAAACCACAGTCTTGTGAACACTCAGCTAAAAAAACATTAAAAAAAAAAAAAAAAAAACTCTCTTTCAGGTCGTTCTCAGAGGTCTTCTCTCTGCTGCGCTCGGATCAGGATCGGAGGGTGACGCCTGAGCTAGAATCAGCTAGTCTTCATTATCCACCCCTGGAGGAACAACGGGGCAAACTGGAGACCATGAAGCTGCACCTGAGCAGGGCCGAAGAGGCTGAAAGGACAGGTACGCACGCAGCGTGTTTCCATTTCAGCCACCTCTCATTTAGTAAAGGAAATCCAAAAGGTTCAGGGTTCAGGTGAGAATCAGGTTTAGATTTCAGGTTAGTTTAATAATTGTAAAACTTATGCATTTATTTGGAATAATTAAGGTTTTAGGTTATTGTTTTCAGGCTCCTGGACAACTGTGTGTGAGCAGCGTCTGCTTTTGGGCCGGTACTTCTCCGCTCCAGAGGATGTCTGGCTCAGTCTGTACTTCTACCACAGCTGTGCAGACAGAGAGCACGGAGGGTGCTCCAGACAGGCCACAGAGGCCCGGGCCTGCCTGGCTGACATCTACCTGCAGCAAGGTGGACAGCACCTGCAATATTCGACAAATATCTGGAGACGGTAAAGAGGAAACAAGATGCAAACTAAGAAAATCAAAACTTTTGGTGCCTTTCTTTTGCAGATGATCTGGAGCAGGCGAGGCAGCAGGCGGAGCTTTGCCTGAAACAGGCGGAGGATGGAGGCTGGTTGGACTCGTCTGGTTTGTCGCTGAGGCTCCGGGCCTGCCAAGTGCTGGGGAAGATCTACATCTGGCTGGCTGACGCTCCACTGGCGGCTGCAGACTACGACAAGGCCTTGAAGCTGCTCCACAAGGGTTACAGCATGGCCACAGAGTGTAGGTAGAAGCAGCGTCCGTGCTGAAAGTACATAGCGGAAGGCTGTAGGTGTAAGTGAGAATATGATTAATAAATTCACAGAAACATACTGATTCATAAACCATCTACACTCAATTTAGGTAGATGCTGAACACTGAATGCTCCCTCCAAAATGTCAACTTTTCACAGACTCATAATGCACAGCTAAGAGCTCTGTGATACCACACTTGTGCTCAGAGTGCAGTCACATGATCTTCTTAACCCTTGAAAATACATTGAAAATACAGCAGTTTTTGTGTGTGTTTACCTCATATACACTAGTATTTAAAGGGTTAATTTTTTGAAAATAATTGAAAACTTGGTGGTTATGATCAGAACTGAAGTGGAAGAAAAGATTTCTGAAAAAAAAGTGTAAAAAAATATTAACATATGGTATTTTGGGGATCATTTTAGAAGGGGACAAGTTTTTTTTTTTAAATCAGGCATAACAAAAAAAATAAATCCCTAACAATCAATGTTGTTGCTAATCATTGACATATCCCAGACTATAATTATCCCTACTCAATAATTCCACTTTGCATTCCATATTTTGAAAATACTGGCACCTAAAGGCTTAAAATTTGGGCTAAAAAGTTCAAATTGGCATCTAAAGGGTTATTTTTTTTAAATAATTGAAAACTTGGTAGTTATGATTAGAACTGAAGTGGAATAAAAGATTTATGAAAAAAAAAGTGGAAAAGAATATTAATATATGATGTTTTTAGGTCGTTTTAAAAGGGGACAAAAATGTCCCTTTTCCGAAATTAAGGAGTTTTTTTTCTACACAATGAAAAATTGCATTGTATATGATGTTTGTTTGAAATTCGAAAAAAATAGTCAAAAATGCACAACTGGACCAAATATGATGAGTATCACTATCTACAGTGTGAAATTAGAGGAGAAAGTACACCCCAAGTGGACAAAAATGTCCCCTATCAGGGATTAGGGTTAAATTTACGTGCACTCAACCTCAATAAACGGCATGGTGTCACATTTCTAATGGAGACGCCAAACGAGCAGAAGGATCACAAACTGTGATAGAGATGATCCGTGCTGACACATCTCTGAAAACAAACAAGTTACCAGATCAGAAGCAAGTCCGAAACGATCAACTTTGCTCACCTAAAAGAAACCCAACACGGGCGACCTTACAGACTACAGCATGAGAGAGACAGACGACAGGGGAAACAATCCAGTAAAGACCTGACACAGGAGCTGAGAGCTGCATCTGGACCTTCAGCTGATCCATCTGCAGTTACTGAGGCTGATAGGTCATTTTTTTAAGATTATCATTAGTGTGTAGGTATTTACTTTACAGAATGCAAATGCAGATTAGAGTTAATGTAGATTGTTGTGGTCCACAAGACTGGAAAAGTCAGAAAAAATAAAAGACTGGACAGAACCAGCAGGTGGGGCCGACTGCCCCACAGAGCTGTTTGAAATACAGAACGTTACTCTGCCTTACGATGGCTGTTCTTTATTTGTTTCAGGTGAAAACAAACTGATCGAGGGGGAGGCAGTGTTTCGACTCGGGCTGACCTATCAGAGTTCAGGAGACCAAGACAAAGCCAAAGAAGTAAATATGAGCTTTATGACTTCGTAATGTGATCAGCTGTCAACCCAAACCAAGATACTGCATGTGAACATGGTGATTATTTCTGATTCTATCCAAGCGTGTCGGTTCAAGCTGAAAATGCAGCTCAGGTGTGGCTTTCATCAGATGGAATTTGCTCTCCAGTTTTGGCTTGAAACTTTGCCCACCAGTATAGATGCAATTTGTTGCTGGGTAGGAGGTGGACAGCATGAAAGATGGTTACCATCTCCAACTTGTCTTTCAGATGGCAGTATTTATTACACAGTGTCCCTTTAAAGGGTTTGCAGAGCTGAATGTTGGTTGCTTCTTGTTGTTTTTGTCCCTAAATGGGCTGATACAGCAGCATGGACCTTTAATGGACCGAGAATGAACTCACAAACTGCATTGAAAGATTTCAAAGGTTGCCCTCGCAGGAGTTTTGACGCAGAGAGAAAAGAGGGGACATTCATTCATTCATTCAAATAATTATTTAACCATGAATAAAAGCTCTTTGGAATAAAAATCTCTTTTCAAAGAGCATCCTGATCAAAAGATAAGCAGCAGACATTGTTCCATAGAGCTAAATGTTCTGTCTTTGTCTTTTCATAAAGGTAGTGAACTGTAATTGAACCATAGAAGAAGAGTAATAAAACAGTGTGTTTCCAGTTCTTCAACACTTGTATAAAGATCTACAGCTCACTGCAGGATGCAGAAGGACTGGTAAAGACCTACAAGGCTATGGCCAAGTCTTTAGAGAGGTAGGCACACACACACACACACACACACACACACACACACAAACAAACATGTACTTAACTAAATAGTCTTTAGTTTGTATTCTTCCACGTCCTTTTTGTCCTATTATGTACATCTGGGTCTTTTTTCAACATCTATGAATTTAGATGTGTGTTTTTACCAGACTGTGTCAGTCAGTTATTTTTTTTTTTTGTGTGTGTGTGTGTGTGTGTGTGTGTGTGTGTGTGTGTGTGTGTGTGTGTGTGTGTGTGTGTGTGTGTGCGTGTGTGTGTGTGTGTGTGTGTGTGTGCGTGTGTGTGTGTGTGTGTGTGTACGTGTCTGACAGCGAGGGGAACATAGATGAGACTCTTCAGTGTCTTGAGAAGTCAGCAGAAATCTCTCGAAGCAGCGGACTGCAGAACAAGCTGGCAGATATCTGTCTGTCTCTGGGCAACATCTACTATAACATGGTATCAAAGACGTACACACACACACAGTGATCGGTATTCAGTCACTTTTAACGAATGACACTGAGCAGTTGGCAGATAAAGAAAACTTTCATTTCACACTGTGAAAGTACCAAGCGCTGCCGCTCTCGTCCCCTGCAGAGTCAGTATGTCAGAGCGTACCACTACTTCCTGCAGGGTTATGAAGTCGCCCGTCACGCAGGAGACGTAGCTCTGCTGCAGAAAGCCCAGGTGAGTCTTTTTAAAGGCAATTTCTGTCCAGAACTCTGGAGACAGCTGAACGGCTTCATGACCGGGCAGCTCTTGAATCGTTTATAGATCCACAGAAGTCAATGAATCTGGCAAAACAGAAAGCGCATTATTCACCTTTTAAACTTTAAAGCCTCGTTTTCACTTCATAGAACACGAGGTGCCGATTTATTTTATCTGTGATGGGTGATTTTAATACATTTATTCAGATACTGCTTTTTTTCTGTGAGGAAAAATGTCTGCTCTGAAGTCAGTGTCAGACTTTGCCCAACGTCGCCCACAGCGACCTTTGTTGTCCCTCCAGATGAGTTCACAGCTGTTCTTCTGTCTGTTGTCTCTGTCAGGTCATGGTGGGCCTCACGTGTGCTCTCCCTTTGATCAGAAAATACAGCTCTGAGATGGAGTCGGCCTCATCTACTGCATTGAAGCGGCTGGCGGCCTGGAAGGAGGCCAGGGGACACCAGGACCTGAGTGCAGACCCCACGGAGTGAAGTGCTGCAGCTTGTTGTGCAAAGTGTAGAGAAACACGCAGAACTGAACTGCTCCTATTAGCAATGATTAACATTTTACACTAAGTAAAAAAATATATAGAGTACTGGCACTTCTCATTCATTCTGTGTCACACAGTGACATTTTATCACCTCATCAACTGTCAAATTAGTGACGAAAAAAAATCTTGTATAAACCTCTTTGTCATTAAAATTTACTTACACCAAAGCTGGGTTGTAAAGTTTTGATATTTAAGGTAAATTTGCACTTTTGGAGGATATCATATACAGTTTAAATGCTGCCAGGAGAGCTCAGACTGCCATAGAGAAGAGACTAAAACACTTCACAAACGCCTAACGGTGTTAACCCAGCAGTATGCCTGGTTTGAGAGAGAGAGCCATCTATGTTGAACTGTGAAGAACATGACAGGCGTGGTGACGTTCACCATCAGCACCCTGACTTCTCTTCCCCAGGAGGTTTCCCAGCCTCGAATCATATTGTGAGCACATCTCCCATGTTGGCCAGCTGAGAAATAAAAGGTTTTAGTGGACAGTTTGAGTTTCTTTTTCAGACCTCGAGACCTCCCCTCGAGTTTTACGAACCTCTGTTCAAAAACTGCTTAACTGCCAGAATGCTTTTTAAACAAAGCCTCATGTCTGTAGGGGTTAAATGAGAGCTGAAACGTCTTCGTATAACAAAAAGTTAGAACATCTGGGTGATAGAAAATTTGAACTTAATTTTGTTCATGTAAACGGCCCTCACACCTCGGCACCAAGCTGGCTCAATTTCCAAAAGACAATCTGATTCCTTCCTCTGTAAATGATGTCCTCTAAAACCCAATAACGGCTCGTCGTCAAGTTTGTTTAAATGTTGGGGTACTTGTGACCTCAGGCTAACGCTGTATCGAGCACAGTGATTGCAAAATGTGTTGATGTGGGGCTTGTTATAAATAGTGAGAACTATGGCTGGTACAGGACCATACCACATTAAAAAACAGCAACTTCCTGTTTCGTGGCAAAGGGCTGACATTTTGCAGGAAGTCACTGGAATTGATATGACATCGAGACATCATCCAAAAGTTAAGCTTGTCGTTTTATCTTAAAGGGATACATTTTCCTTTTTTTTTCTTTTAATTCCCTCTGTGTTTAAAATAAAGCAGATGATGTATTTGTCCTTTAAAATAAAGCAGAAGTTTGCTTTTTTTTTTGGAAATTGTCTGGTTTTGAGCAAATGGTACAGAAAAAGATATCTAGCATTGAGTATTTTCCTTGCTATCGGTATTGAGTTTGAAATTCTATTGCTGTGGCAAACCTACTGTGAATAACATCCTTTGTTATTTATTAAACCATCCTATTCTGTTCATATCGTTCCATGAATAATTAGATTATGTGTCAGGTTATTAACTCAAGAGGCTATATGTTTGTTAACACAAAGTTACAGGGCACCATAAGTTTCCTAATGCATTATTTGTATCCTGTGTCCTAAATACGAAAATATTACGCCATTTTTTTTTCTTGTATGATGTGCTACTGTCACTTATAGTGTTAGTATTCCCCCCTCCATAAATTCACTCTGCTTTTATGTGTATTACGGTAATTGAGAAACCAGAAATGTGTTGCGCCCCTCATTTAGTAGTTACGGCTGCCCTGTACCCCACGTGTCCGGAAGAAGCTTCGGTTGTTCTGCTTGTGTTTTCTGACACAAAACCCTCCAGGGAAGAAGCGGCAGAGTTGCAGAAATTTCAGCCCGAGCTGCTGTGACAGGAGGGCCGACGGGGTGGCCGGAGAGTGAGCCCCGAGAAGTTGAAACATGGGCCTCCTGGCGAGGCTACGGAAGGAGTGGTTCATCATCGGGATACTGTTGGTCATCTTGTCGGCCAAATTTCAGCCCAGCGTCGGTGTCAAAGGAGGTGAGAGTAATAGAGTTTCACCACAACTTAAACCCCTCTGAAATTCTCTGTTGTGCCGTGGAAAGATGCGTGGAATGTACATCTCTCTTATTTTACTCTTCACTTTCAGAGAAACATGTGATGCTATGGTGATAAACTCCCATCGTGTTAAGACGTGGACTTTGTTTAAAATCGCGACAGGACGGAGAGTGCTTGGCTTAAAAGCTCGCCGGTCCAAAAGTTTAAACTCCTACGTAGAGACTGAGTGTATTTCGTGCACGAGACGTGTTCTGTGCGTTTCCTCGTATCATACCTGGAGTGACACGTTGCATTCAGCAGTAAAGTCAACACACGCACCCCGCGCGCTCTCCTTCGCATCCTTAGAACTCAGTGAGGTGTTTTTTTTTTTTGTTGTTGTTTTTTTTTTCCTTCATGGGACCCAGCTGTTACCCGACCTGATAAGTGGCACATCAGTCACACCTTCATATCTCACCCGCAGATTAGTTATCTGATGAGTTGCTACTACGCACTGTTTGGGTTAAAGGCAGCTAACAAGCAGTGGACTGTCTGGTACGTCACCAAATATCACCTCTTTGTGAATAATTATTTCTTCTGAAATATTGTAAACAAACACGAATAGCACCAACGCTCACTGGAATGTAGCCTTAACTGTATTTCTTTAAGGATCCATATCATCTCTCAGCTTCATCACCTGGACAGCAGATCATAAAATGCTCTGGTTTCTTCCTGTATCTTATTTCATCATTTGAAACAACGTATTATTTTTATCCTACGGGACTAAAAACGCCCTGTGCCTCTCTTAATAGCTACTTTTCTTTGTCTTTTGTACAGCCACTGTCCTGTTCGTACATCTTCCCTCTGATTTAGCCATTTCTCTGTTATTTTCTTACTGCGACTGCACAGTTTGACCAAATAGAAAGCTGAGACACTCATCGGTGACAACAAGGAGGTTACATCTGTTTCATCAGGTGTCACGGTTCTGGTGTTACGAACGGAACAAAAAACTGCTTACTGAAAAAAAGAATAGGTACCAAGCGATCGGCTCTGTGAAGTCGGAGCAAAGACGAGAGAGAAATGGTTGGATTACAAACGAGAGGCCAAAATGTGCATAAGCTCACACGGGGAGAATCGGAGCTGTGGATGTCAAATCTGATGAACAGATGGATGATGGTATGTCGCTTAAACAGCGTTTGGAAACCTAAAGCGGCTCATGAGCCCATCTTAAACCAGATATTCTCTCTTTATAAAGTCAGATCCGCCAGTTTTTCCACAGTCGCTGCATACGACTACGAGGCGTGGCTGAAGTTATTTATCACGCTCACAATTTAATGAGAGCATAGTAGCAAAGATTAATGAGAAACACCATCACTATCGTGCTATGGTGATAAAATAGTTTTATGTTAAGGTCCGTATCAGACTTCAGTTCAGCTTAAAGCGTTTGTGTGCATGGTTCGATTCGGTCAGGGGCATCGTCACATCATTTCTCTCAGGATACATGAAGCTTCTAATTAGTGTACCCACTAGCAATGCTACTTTTAAACTATGTAAATGAGCGGAGATGAGTCAGGAAGAGGTAAAAAGCTGGCAACGGGCTACCGAGATGACCCAAACACTTCATTTTCTGATCAAACTGCCAGTAATTTCAGTTTCTTTCTTCCTTCTCAGCAGTCTCCTCTACGGTAGCAGTAATTAAATGCCTTAATATGTTTTACATATTTTTTTATATGTAATAATATTAGGATTGTCAGTAATCAGTAGGCCTAATAAGGGAAGCCACTGCAAAACCAGTCTCCCTTTTTGAGTTACTTTTTCATTCAGTTCCATTTAATGTGTCTCTAACGTGATATTCAAGTTGGGCATGAGCCAGGTTAGCTTGTTACCATGGTTATTGGTGTAAATTCTCCCTCCCTCTCTGTGCCAGGTCCACTAAAGCCAGAGTTCACCATAGCCTACGTCGCAGTCTCTCTCATCTTCTTCAACAGCGGCCTGTCGCTGAAAACAGAGGTGAGAAACCGAGCGGCGCTCTGATGTGTTCAGTCGGAAGAAGTTTTTTTTGTTTGGTTTTTTTTTAGGTCTGACTCTCTCTCCGCCTTTCTGTTAGGAGCTGACGAGCGCGCTGCTGCACGTCCGCCTCCACCTGTTCGTTCAGTCGTTCACGCTGATCTTCTTCCCGCTCGCCGTCTGGCTGCTGCTCAGGGTGCTCGCCCTGACCGCCATTGACCAATGGCTGCTCAGAGGGTAGGACCCTCCTATGTGTGTATGAATGCTGTCCTTTGTTCAGCTCAGCCTGACGGTACCTGAAGGGAGCCTTATGGATGAATACTAAGAACCGCTTTCACAGTTTTTACAGGCAATGCACAGTTTAGTGTGTGTGTGTGTGTGTGTGTGTGTGTGTGTGTGTGTGTGTGTGTGTGTGTGTGTGTGTGTGTGCGTGTGTGTGTGTGTGCGTGTGCGTGCGTGCGTGCGTGTGTGTGTGTGTGGGGGGGGTTTTAGACCAGACATTCAGTCTTGTTCTTGAGGCTCAGGTTTGTCTCAGGTTTAGGTTTGGGCTCCTGTTTATTTTTAGGAGACCAAGGAAAATATCCAGGGATCCAGTAGCAAAGCTTTCTTGCTACAGACCTGCCTAAGGTGCGAGAGAAAAGCCCCGGCAGTACTTGCCTTCACAAACATTAGAGCGTTTGAAACTGCTTTCATTGTCCTGTTAACTGTCTGCTGTTAAATGGTCAGTAACATTATTCAAAACATGTCATAACAGAAAGCGAGGTCCCCCCCCCCTTGCATCTTTTTCATTGTATCTCCATGTGGAGGAGGCGGGAAGTGAGTCACACCTGTTTCATCATCCTCCCTCTTCATCTTGTTATCGTTGCCTAGGTTACAGACTGTCAGCTGCATGCCCCCTCCGGTGTCCTCTGCCGTTATTCTCACCAAGGCTGTCGGAGGCAACGAGGTAACACGCAGAAAGCACACACTTGCACTCACACTCACACGCTCGCATCAGCATTTCATTATCTTCCAGCGTTTGACAGGAGCGATGAGCAGTTTGTCGGCATGTTGATGTTTCCGTGGTAACTGATTGTTTTCTCTGTGTGTGTGTGTGTGTGCGTGTGTGTGTGCAGGCTGCTGCCATCTTCAACTCGGCGTTTGGAAGCTTTCTGGTGAGACGCTGCTCTGAGCTGGACCTGGTTAAATGCAGGTCAAGATAAACGTGAATGTGATCCTGAGCTGTAATCACGTCTGTGTGTCCCGCAGGGCATCGTAGTGACTCCAGTGCTGCTGCTGCTGTTTGTAAGTTGCTAGCCTTTTTTAAAAAAAAAAAAAAAAGTTTTAATATACCGTGCAAGAGTTTGAGCCACTTCAGGGATGTCTCAGTCAAGTTTTGGGTGATCAGATTACTTTCAAATTAGACATCTCTAATGCTGAGTCTGATCGTGTGTCCCCGCCCCCCGAAAATCAGCCTAAATCATGAAGACTTGAGTTTTACGAGCTTAAATTATTGATATGACTTGAAAAAACATATGAACTCACAGCTGGAGAGGAGAAATCTCACTCTGCCGGAGTTGTTGGTACAGCAAAACCACTCAAAGTGATCCCTCTTTCACATCACAAGCAATCTTTGTTTGACTTTGTACAGAGGAGGGTTCTTGGAAGGTTCAGGTTAACGTGTGACGATGTCACACACTCTAAACCCTGTAATATATTCAGAAAATTGACTTCTAAAACAAAGTTTCGAGTTGTTTTCGAAACTTCCTTCAGAGCGTCTTCACAAAATGTTTCATTCCGTTTGTCTCATTAGTTCCCTCTTCTCCTCCAGCTCGGTTCTTCGTCGTCCGTTCCCTTCTCTTCCATCTTCTCTCAGCTCTTCGTGACCGTGGTCGTGCCTCTGATCCTGGGTCAGGTATGAAGTTTTGTTGGCCGCCCTGACGAGTCTGTCGGCTTTGCTGTGAGCTGTTCGTTTTGTTTTTTGTTTTTTCTTTGCAGGTGTGTCGTAGTTTCCTCAGGGAGTTCCTGGACAGGCGAAAGCCTCCATTCGGCGCCATCAGCAGCGCCGTCCTCCTGATGATCATCTACACCACCTTCTGCGACACCTTCAGCAACCCCAACATCGAGCTGGACCCCACCAGCCTGCTGCTGGTCGTCCTCATCAGTCAGTACACGCATGATGTGACATTTAGCTGAAAACATTTTTGAGAGAAAGTTTAAATTGATGCGTTTTTCTGCCTGTGAGTTGTATTAAAGTCCCGTGTACCTGCTGATTCTAAGTCTCGGATAACGGTCTCACGTCCTACTCTTAAAACCTGGGATAAGTTTCCCATTTTAGGAAACTAAAACATTGTCATAGCCCGCAGGTTGGAGAGTGAAATCAACATGGAAGTACATTAAATCTGCATTCTTTCTAGTAGCCAGCAGGTGGCGACTCCTGTGGCTGCAAGTCAGAATCTAAAGAAGTCTAATCTCTGTTGGCACTGGAAGCTCTCTAGTTTCCACCGGTAGTCCGAGTGTTTATCAGTCACATTTTAGCAGGGTTTTGTGAAATATGGATGAAAATGTATCCAGATAATGTTATCCATCATGTGGATATCCAGTCTCAAAACATTGGCTGTTGACTCATCCAATGAAAACCCATTTCTCAGGAAAAGACCCGACCTATCTCTTAATTTATTAGCTCAAAGTTTGCCATTTCTTTTTGCCAGTGTTTAATCTCCCCACAGCATTTTGTGAACTGTGGTCTCATTTAGAGGGAAACGTGCAATTAAGTGAGGAAATGTCCCCGTGGCTGTTTATTTTCAGGAAATGGCGAGTACCATTAAGTACTTCCAGTCACTTTCAAACTCAACGAAGAAGTACTTCTTCGTGGAAGTTTGTGTGACAGGTTTTGAACTTCTTTCAAACTCGGCAGCACACAGCAAAATAGTACCAAACAAATATATTTCTTTTTTACTCACGATAAACGGTAAGTTTTCAATTGGTTTATTGTTTTTGTCCCATCAGTGCCCGTAGACACACTCTTTACCTCAATAATGACCCTCAGACTGGCAACAATGCATGGCCGTAATCTGAAATCAGTACAAAAAAATATAAATGACTCCACCGATAAATCAGTACACCAATAAAATATATTGGTTTATAATTATAATTACGGGAGTGTGAAATAAATGAATTGGTCTCCTTCAATTTCCAACTGTATTAATTCAATGTTGTGTTCGTGCCCGTTTAGTTACTTTTATTTCCAGTTTAATCAATTGATTTATTCATCCTTTTATTCCTGAATTTATTTGAGTATCGTTTCTTTATTTATTTATTTTTTGCCTTTCCTCTCAGTTCACCCCCCCTGAACTTATCTGTGTTTTATCGTCACTTAACAATATGTTTCCTAATTGAACCACTGCACAGTTTCTGCACCGAAGGCATCCATTTCTGTATTATTTCCCATTTGCGTTCTCTGATCCTGTTCTTTCTCCCAAGTGCACTTCGTTTAAAGCTTCCTTTACTTTTCTTGAGCTCAGATTTCACATTCCCGTGTGCCTTTCTGCTTCGTTACGCAAATGAGGGGGTTTCCCTTCATTGCGATAACTTCTGTTTTTGTATTTATTTCTGATTCTAGCAGAATCAGTCCTCAGTGACCACGAGGTGAAACACAGTCAAGTGTGTCCGTAAAAGTGTGAACTGCTCTTTCCTCCTTCTGCCCGCTGCACCTGTTTGGCTTTGTAGCTTCATATTTAATGGATGAACATGAAATTGATCTTTTTAAGTCAAACCACGCAAGAAAAAGAAGCCGCACTAAATATGCGTGTACGAGTTTTAAACTGATTAACACCAGGGTGAAACCTTCCTCTCTTGTTGTCTTCTGCAGTTTTCTCCATCCAGGTCAGCTTCATGCTGCTCACGTTTGCCTTTTCTACCAGGTGAGTCTCCTCCCCCACAACTCCCTGCTTCACCCCCTCCCCCTGTTTCTTTACGTTACTTTCAGAACAAAGAAGAGACCTTTGAATGTCACGGTGCTGTTTGAACAGCCAGCTTTTCTCATGTTTTACTTCCGCGTAACACAGAAAATGCGTTTTTTTATCGATAGAATCTGAATGTGAAATTGATCAGAGTAGAAAGATGGCCTTATTTGCGACATATGAGCAGAGGTTATAAGTCAGTAGTCGCAGAGTGCAGCCAGTAATTGGGAGTAGAGATGTAAACCTGATCCAGAAAGCCAAAGATGGCGGTTTTATCCACCCGTTTTGTCCCTGCAGGTCTGGCTCAAGATTCAGCCCTGCTGACACAGTCGCCATCATGTTCTGCTCCACTCACAAGTCTCTCACTCTGGGTAAGATAATCAGTGGGGTTACATGGCACTGAAAGGATCAGATAATTGGCTAAATTACAAAAAGAATGAGTTGAGATGGATATATGGCGGTGAATGAATCGGATCAGAGGCACAAAGCTTGTCATACTCCGGTATGATAGGTGGCGCTGTACCCATTTCAACTATTGCTAATAGAGCCACTTCCTGTTGACCCCTTCAACACCAAACTCAGCCATTCGAGAAAATGGCGAATGAAGAGCAAGATGAAGCTACGTCTCTCTACATTTGGTCTGTGGTGAGCTGCTTATTGCACAAATGCGATGCACAACGGCGCATCTCTATCGCAGTGTTTTTCTTTCCGACAGCGACCACAACAGTAATATCGTCTCTTCCGACTTCTGGTTCCCGACCCTGGGAAAAAATCTCGAGCATGCACAGAATGCAAAGTCTAATTCACCACGTGCTTCACCCGTCTACAAACACGTTTAATTTGACTTTCAACCGAGTTATCTCGGGGTCTTAATCCGATCGCAAGTAACTCGATTCGACCCAATTTCTTGTCAGATTAAGGTATCTACATGCACTTAATAACTCATTCTTATTGTAATTTAGCCAATTATCTGATGCTTTCAGTGCCATATAACCCAACTGACTCACTACATATCAAAGTTGTGTCAACACTGTTGCTGCATAAAGTTCGAGTTGAAGTGAGCATCTGTAGCATTCACTCTCAGGGTGCTGAGGGTCAAGTTGGATGAGGATGGTGTTGTCACCGTCTTCCAGAGGATTACACTGTTCCTTCGACGGCATGAAAAGATGGCATTATTGCCTGTTTGTAGCGAGTACTCACAACTACTGCAGAGTCATTTGACATATTTGACTGAATGCAGTTTAAACGCTTTACCATAGTACCATAGTTGGATGTTAGCAGGTGTTGGAAAAGGTCTGCATCATCACTTCTGCATAGAAGAGCATAGAAGAGCTCTCACCGTGTTATCCATTTACAGTATATAAGGGATGGTGCCCGATAGCGTGTCCATTATGAGGAATTAATGGATGAGATGGAGGCCGTAACCTTTTTAAGTCCATTAGTTGCTTATTAGACATTCATGCCCACTGCAGCGAGTGGAAATCTGTGCTGGTCGAGTGGGCAGCAAACGTAAGAGCCAAGAAGTGAATCGGAGGAAGACGACTACACCTCGGCACAACCCTGCAGGAAGGTGCCACGTTGCTTATTTGTGTGACCCTCCTTCTTTTCGCTGCTTCGCTCCTCTGAGGGCATAGACCAACGTAGAAATGCATGCAACCAAAGTCAAAAGGAACGTTTTTTTATTTTATTTAGGGTGATAAACTCACGGTCCTGAATTAGAGAGTTTTATTTGTCTGTAAGTTTTCGTCCGATATCTTTGGACATTTGGCTCAAGCTGTGGTTTGTTTCCCTCCAGGTATCCCCATGTTGAAGATTGTGTTTGAAGGCTACGAGCACCTGTCTCTGATATCTGTCCCGTTGCTGATCTACCATCCAGCTCAGATACTGCTCGGCTCCGTCCTCGTGCCGACCATCCGGAGCTGGATGACCAGCAGGCAGAAGGTACGCGTACAGACACAACGCTCACCCGTTCAACAGCGAGTTATTCTGCTTCACTGACCGTGAACTCCCTCCATCTTCCTGAAACAGCGGCTGCATTCCAACACTAACCTCTTCACCTTGTTTTTTTTTTATTTCCGACAGTCTAGTCTGTTGTTGAGATAGGGCCACATTCCAACACTTCTATCTGCCATAAGTGAGTAAGAACTGACTCGAAACAACAAATCCAGTCGTGGATTTAATTGGGAAGTAATCAACCCTGTTTTTATGATCAAATCATTTTCTGTAACATACAATGTGTCCAGTATGTCCA